>NW_009630057.1:0-591 GCF_000690535.1 Cariama cristata
TGACCACAAAATGGGGGTTTTTCAAGAAAAGCCCAGCCTGCCCTGCACCCTCAGGGCCCTGGGCTCCAGGAGCCTGCACACCTATGGGGATCCCCTGCAGCCCTGGGATCCCCGTGTCCCCACGCTTCCCCAAGATCCTGCGCAGCCGCCTCCCCACGCATCCCAGATCCTCATGCACCCCGATAAACCGTGTGCCCTGGTCCCCGTCTGTCCCTGCGTACCCCAATACACTGTGCGCCCCAAGCCCTGTGTACCCCAACACACCACACTCCCTGCGCACTCTGGTGCGCTGTGCACCCAGATAAACCACGCGCTCCCGGCCCTGCGCCACCCCGGATTCTTCTGCACCCCAGCCCTGTGCGCTCTGGTCCCTCTGCACCCTGGCACACCGCGCACCCTGCTCCCTGTGCACCCCAATTCACTGTGCACCCCGACCCCTGTTCACACTGATACACCACGCGCCCTGGTCCCCCTGCATCCCCTTCCCTGCGTACCTCACTATACCGCGCGCCCTGGTCCCCATGCTCCTTCGCCCTTGTGTACCCCAATACACCGCATGTCCTGGTCCTCGTGCACCCCGATATACCACGC
>NW_009630058.1:0-228 GCF_000690535.1 Cariama cristata
AAAAGATACACAAATTCCATTATCTTGTTTCTGTCACTTTTCCTTGTACATGCTTAAAAGAAGAAATAGTCACGTAGAGGCACACATGCTGGATATTTTTTCCTATAAACACATCAGGCAGTCTCCAGAGCATAAACGGACTGTTACTCCATTTCACCCACAGAGCTAAACAAAAAGGTCAGCTGCTTATGGATTTGACTCACTGAACTCAAAAAGCTGCAGCGAGTC
>NW_009630058.1:259-14090 GCF_000690535.1 Cariama cristata
TTACTGTGGGGTTGTCATAGCAATGATTTCTCCCTGTCATTTTTCACTTTACCACATGACTCCATGGAATGGACTTTGCTTAGCTCAGCATGGGTAAGTATGTGTGTATATATATATACAAATAATAGGCAAGGGTATGGCATTGCAACTCACTCCACTAGAAGGCATCCCTCCATTCAAATGGCAGCCTGTTGGAATAGTATTAGAGTTCCTAGAAGAAGTGGGGCAGTTACTATAGGCACATCAGCTGGCCCAAAGCAAAACAGAAAACCCAATTTACAGGGCCACAATCAATTCATATACATCCAAGGAAGGTAAAATACCTAATTTATATACTCAGGTATTTTCTTACATACTCCAAAGTATAAGTGACTCACTACTTGCCTTTAGGCATAAGCTCACGATTCTCTTCAGCCTTTTCTAGGAGGCATATCAACTTCACAAACTGCTGAGAATGGTGGTAGCTGGTACAGTTGCACCTTCACTGTGGTTCAAGGTCTTGCATCAGTTCACTTGTTAACTGAATGGAAAACAGTGATACAGGGACAAGATACTTTCTAGCATCATGTTTTTATTTACTCTGTACAGGAAGGCTTAGAAGCAGCACGTGGACAGTTCCTTGCAGAAGCTACAGTCATAGTGTTAGCCCTTTCAGCAGTTTAATATGCTGGCATCGTCAGACTTTTCTTGTCTTAGCCCCTAACTTTCTCATCCTGGAATTGCCCAGACCAAAGTTACTCATCTTAAAGTATGTACCCTGGGCACAACTGCTCTTCAGAAAAAAGGAACTTTAGGTAGGTTTGGCTGGAGCCAGTTTTTGACTGAAGGAAAGCACTTAACCAACACAAATTCTCTCAGTGATCAGCAGCATACAATTAATTCTGTGGGTTCCTGCATGGGAAGCTGTCTGGGTTTAACACTAAAGTGAGTTCCACAGTGAGGGCTTGTTGTTCACAATTTTTTTTTTAGACTGAGCATTTAGTATGGAACTCACACAAAATTTTTATCTGTCCATTTAAAATAAATAAACAAAGCATTAATTTTTCTCTCACTAACGCTGCTTGCTTTTAACTGAAACAGTTGTGAAACTCTTGCAGAAAAGAAAACAGGGCTAAGTTAGAGAAACATAAGGAAAATGGGTTTAGTTACTGGAAGATAGAATCATACATTTCAGGAAAAGAAAGGGCCTTCTGGGTCATATAGCTTATATCCCTAGACATCAGGATGGTTGCTGCATGGTCTCTAATGATTTTTTTTTTTTTTTTAATAGTCCAGGGAGACAGCATCTCATCAAACTATCCCTGACAAATTCTTCTTTATCCACTTAATTTACTGCAGAGCTGAAAACCATTTCTTAGTGTCTGCAAACTTCCCCTTCATTTACTATGTTATCTTTAAAATAATTCAAATAAAGTTTCTTTCTTTTCAGATTCTAAAGTATATTCTGACTTCAATACTAAAGTGGAAGCCACACCAAGTAGCTTCCACTATTCCTCACATGAGAGTATTTGTGATCTGGAGTTCATGAACTGTGCTACAGTTTGATATAATAAATGGTACTTTGGCACATTCTTGTCAGAAGGATGAGCAATCACAGACTTACTTATTCAAGCATATTACTAAACAAATTCACCCCAAAGTTACTTATTTAATTTTACATAACCATTTTCAAAATATTAGTTTGGAGTTTTCCTGTCATCCTCATTAAAAAATGTTTCTCTAAATACCGCAGATATGCAAGATTTAAGTCTAAAGGCAGTATCCAAAGCCAGACGTTTTCAGATTTGGCTGTTGAGAAAGATTTAGAAGCTGCATACTAACAGTTTACTTCACAAGTGATCCTTGGTTCATAAACTGAAAACTACAGTTTCATGGTCACCTACAGTCGGCAATTAATCCAGTATAATGATGACAACTATTGCTAGCAATGGTACAAGAAGTGATAAAAATAGAAAAGGTGTCATTAGCAGGTTAAAGTCATCTATTCAGGTAACAGAACACAGCTCAAAGTTTCTACGCTTAAGCAACCATGTTTGAAATTTAGACACCTGGTGTAACTTTTAGATGTCTATATATTAAACTATTGTTCCATAAAGAGAATAAATCAGGTTTCACAATCCATCAGAATTTAAAATCAACTGTTAATAATAAATAAAAAAGCACAGGAATTGGTAATATGCAGAAGGTCTAGAATAAAGAAAAAGCATACGAAAAGCAAATAACATTGAATTACTGAAACTTACAAATAGTCAGACTATGAGTTGGTCTCATTAGACTAAGCTTTCCTAACTTAAAATATAAAGATCTTTGCCTCTAGCTGTTAAAGCAGGAGATACTATCTCCAAGCTTTTGAGAAGTTCCCTACCATTCTAGTAGCATAGTTCTTAAAAAGAGTTACAAGAATCTTCCAAGATCCTTAACGTTTTATGGATCCAGATCGCCAATATTATACATCATAATATAGACATACTTCATTCAAAGTCTTCAGGAACAGAAAGAAAAACACTCACACACATATGACCAAAGCAAGTAGTTTAAATTACAACTTCATATATTTCAGTGGTGCCCAGTGACAGCTTAAGGGGCAACGGGCCCAAACTGAAACCCAGGAAGTTCCATCTGAATACAAGGAAGAACTTCTGTACTTTGAGGGTGGCCGAGCACTGGCACAGGCTGCCCAGAGAGGCTGTGGAGTCTCCTTCTCTGGAGATATTCAAAACCCACCTGGATGCGATCCTGTGCAACTTGCTGTAGGTGACCCTGCTTTGGCAGGGGGGTGGGACTGGAAGATCTCCAGAGGGCCCTGCTAACCCCGATGATTCTGTGATTCTGTTAATTTTTGGTTATGAAGGACTTCATCTTTTTGGCCACTTATTTCAAGCATTACCATAAACAGTATCTGAAAAATACACATACTGCATACACAGTCTTAGAAACATTCTGACAGAATTAGAGGGGGGGGGGGGGAACAAAATTGGATTAGAGTGGGGGGGGGGGAAGCAACTTGCAGGTGTGCATTTATTGTATTTCAGCATGCAAGTCATATTGGTTTCTTTAATTGCCTGTTTGCATGAGCAATTTTCATCCACTTTTGAAAACATAACCTACTTTTGTTTGCAGGCTTCATGGACTATTGCAATTAGTATGTTTGTAGCCCCCAGTGCAAAGTGTTCCTTCTCTGTTGGCTGGAATTAGTACAATAAACATGGAACCCTTACTTTTACTTTGCTTCCTACATTATTCAAATAGCATAATTGAAACCTTACAAAACCTGGCATGCTATTAGACTCAGACACAACAAATGATGACCCAAAATGTTTTTGAGACATAATCCCCTGAAGGTAAGTATTTCACATAAAGCTCTATCCTCCAGATTTCAGAATTAATTACTTTTGTCATTTGTGACAGGCATTATGAATCTGAGTTAATTATATTAAGAATGTCTGTAAACAGAGTAACAGCTCAAAGGAAATGCATCTTTTTGATAAAATCTGCTATGCATTTTTGATGCTGAAACACAGGGTTGGGTTGAGGAACTAAGCTAAATCGATCCAGAAAATTAATGATATAATATTGCCTCTGCTGGTTACTATGTTTAAAAGACTGGCTTGTAACAGACTGTCATGAGAAAAGTGACCTATCTGATTGACAACAGTGGCACAAGCAATACTGGTATATTAATAAGCATATGGCCACCAGTCCTCAAGGAACTCAGGAACAACACTGACAGCATTTATCAGCTTCAAGGCTGGCAAACCAGCACACTTTCTCTCTGAGAAAGGATGCAAGTCTCCAAAACTCCTTCTGCTAGAACACAAGCACAGCAATCACTCTGAGGTATGGAAAATGAAGATTTTTGCAAATCAGTATATTTAGAAGTCCTTCCGTAGTAAAAGCATATGATGGGCTAAGACTGTTCAAATAAACATTTATTATGACTTCAGAAATTTGTCATTGTCTCAAACCGTGCCATCAGCACATAATATTTTTTCTTGGACAAACATTTCAAGATTTGACTCCTTAGAGCAAGCAGAGATTATTTTTTAAAAAAAAAAAAACTGAATAACGTAAGTGCAGTTACTTGAAATTATTTATCAATCCTCACAAAAAATGTTTATTTTACTAAGTATTTTAATTAGGTCCCATTTTAATTTATTTAGCAACTAACTTAGCTAACTGATTTTGAGAGTTAGCCTAACCTTTTCTGACTGTTGTGCTGGAACTTTATGGTAAATTATAAACACGCAAGTCCTCAAACACAAGTTTGTGGAAACTGCATTGACATTTACAAACATATTAGTCAAATTAAGATCACAAACTCTGAGACAAAACATTAGATACCCTAGATGGATCCAAAATGATGGAGCATCAAGGTCCACAGAGGCTCAGTGTTATCTATATGAGACAAAGGTCAGGTGTATAAGACCCAAACTGCAAAACGCCCGAAATGACAGAACAGATTCAGATTCACTTCCTTATTGTGAGATACTCAACACATGGCCCAACTACACAAGCCATGGTTATGTTCCGCTGTCCACAGAAACATCACTGCTAGGTTTTAGAGGTCCAGAACATAGAGGAAATAGCCTGAACTTTAAACTGATTATTGCCTTAAGCTGTTCAGACCTAAGTGATACCAGAGAGGGCACCCTCTGATTTTTCATTTAGATAGTTCATTTCTAAGAAGAACACATATAGAACATTTTCAACCCTGTTTTATACTGCTCAGGAACATTTCAAGGATTTCCCAAAGCATTTTAAAATTCTTTCTTATACAAAGGTCAGGATTTTTCCATGGAAAATAAACAAAAAAAACCCAAAACAAAACAAACAAACCAAACCGCTCCGCATGTAAGATCTTTTCTGAAGGGAATACGTAATGACATAGTTTCAGCATATACATAGAAACTAGTCAGTTTGGAATCTACTCTAAAATTCCCACAGGATGCTTGCACGTTGGCCATATTTATATGATTTGATGTGTAAAGACCCAAAACATGTTTGGACAGGATTTGGTCTTTTTGCTCACAAAAGATGAAATGGTACAACAGTACAAACAAATATTTACATGTAAACCTCCAACCCCTTCACATAGTGTTCTGGCTTTGGCTGGGGGAGAGTTAATTTTCTGCTTAGTAGCTGGTACAGTGTGCTTTGCATTTAGTGTGAGAATAATGTTGATAACACACTGATATCTTAGATGTTGCTAAGTAGCAGTTATCCTAAGTTAAGGACTTTTCAGTTTCCCATGCTCTGCCAACAAGGAGATGCACAAGAAGCTGGGAGGGAGCACAGCCAGGAGAGCTGACCCGAAGTATCCAGAGGGATCTTCCATACCATAGAACGTCATGCCCAGTATAGAAACTGAGGGAGTTGGCTGGGAGGAGCCAATCACTGCTCAGGGATGGGCTGGGCATTGGTCAGTGGGTGGTGAGCAATTGTATTGTGCATCACGTGTCTTTTCTTGGGTTTTATTCTCTTTGTTTATTCTTTTTTGTTACTATTATTATATTTTACTATTACTATTGTTAATAACTGAAGTAAAATATAATATTAAACTGTTCTTCTCTCGACCCACGAGTTTTACTTTTTTCCAATTCTCCTTTCCATCCCACTGGAGTGGGGGGAGTGAGTGAGCAGCTGTGTGGTGCCTAGGTGGTGGTTGGCATTAAACCAGGACACATGGCTATGAAGAACATAAAAAAAAAATATCACACCAAAACCAAACTGAAACTGAGCACGCAAATGAAGACAGGAGTAAAAGATACTAACAGAGTCTGCCTGCCTTCTTTTTCAGCCACTGGGGATGAAAATCAATGCTTATTCATCTGGTTTCTTTCTTGTTGCAGAAAGTATAAAATTATTCATCTCAGGAATATACTTTTTGCAAAGTAGCAAGCATAGCAGTCTAAGAAACTGCAGAGAAGTACACTGATTCTGTAAATTATAACGAGTCTTGCTTCGTGAACCTGAAAACACCCCAATGAAGTGTGTATCTCCCAACCAGAAACCTTTTTCCATCTCTCCAAAGACGACCTATTAATCCCTGGCTGCTGTCAGGAAAGATTCTTTCTGATTTGTTACTGTTTGCTTTTTCAACAAATATTTTACAAGCAGCTATCTGACACAGCTCATTGAGCAGGCTTACTCATCAAGATTTTCAAGTACCAAGATCAACTTCTGCTCTCTCATCAGCAGAAGTTAATTATATTGGCTGTGCCTCAGTGACAAGAAATACATATGTAAAACAGGACACAAAAAATTTATAAGGTACATATAAATATACTTCGATGTTGGCTGTTTGCCCTAGTAGCTTCTTTCATAACCACTAAATTTGTCTTCAGAACATGAAACAACAACCCATTCATGCAAATTACAATTCATATCATAAGTGCCAGCCCAGCCTTAGATGGTGACAGGTAAGTAAATATTTTGATCTGCAGCAATATTCAGTTATTCAGTGGGGACGTTTGTTTGACCTGCAATGAAAGTAGTATTATTTGTATTTAACAAGTATAAATGACAACCTAGATTCACCCTATTCAGAATCTTCCTAAAATCTGATTGCTGCATTTACTAATGGTGGTTTAAGACTGTACTCACCATATTTCATAAATATGTATTAAGTATTGAAAGGACTATGTAATCAGCATTATGGTGTTTCATTCATATTTTGCAGACAAGCAAATAAAGCAGTCCCAATTTAATTTCAATAGAAAAGTATTGCAAAACAAACTACATTGTACTAATGAAACAGGAGCAATAGCCTTGGAAGATTAGTCTGGACTTTAACTGGACATTTTATCCCATGGAAAATTCTTTGTTATATATTAGGAATGGATACAAGTGGAGTGAATGAAAGATCATATGATATGAATTATAATCTAGGACATTTTGGGACCATTGTCTGAAAAGATTAAAAAATCCACATTCTTATAGTCTTACCATTGATACTAATAACTTCGAATATCAATGATCATTACAGATATGACTGTTCAAGTCTCTGTAGTCTCACCTTGTCGTAAGGCTACATAAATCCCAAAAATTGTTATGTGAAGAGCACCAGAGAACAAATAGTAAAGTGTTTTAGGAACTGAGGGCGGGGAGAGAAATAATGTTTGTGGTTTGGGGGGCTGTGAGGGTATTTTTTGCATTTAGATTGACAGCCACATTAGCCTGATGCAATTCCTACGTCTGTAGCACGACACAGTGTATTGCAATATATTTCCTGCTATTGTCTTGCCAGCTTCTCACCTTTCTGATCATTGGTTTTTAGTTTCCAAACAAAATGAAGGGAGGGGGGAAAAAAAAAAAAAAAAAAAAAAGAGCTTAAGGGATTTTTTTTGTTAGTCTGTCATTAGGCTTTACTTGACTTTTATTGCTCACTACATCACTTGAAAATCCATTTCAAGTTTCTATTAGTCTTCATATAATTTGAAAAACCCTGAAGATTTCTAACTAATTAATAATCATCTTTGCATCTCTAGACCAGTTTCAGTCCCCTTTGTTACCCCTATACTCAATTTCCAATTTGGCAAATGTTATTGATCAAAGAGGGAACCATCTATACCAACTTTTCCTGTGCAACTTGCTGTAGTTGACCTTGCTTTCACAGCGGGGTGGGATTCTAGAGATGATCTCCAGAGGTTCCTTCCAACCCTGACCATTCTGTGACTCTGTGACCTTTATATAACAAGCATGGAAGGGCTTTAAAAAAATTTATTTCTTCTAATGTATTTTTTTAAATTAGTTCCTTTGCCTCTCCTATTCCACTGATTCTTGCATCTTCATACAGCTAATTTTATACTAATGAGCTTGCCCTGTAAGATCAGCTGCTGCCCTTACACTGTTGTTTTTTCCAGCCTCTAATGGTGTATCAACAATAGGTTTAGTGCAGCGGATTTCTTTTCTCCACTTTTGCTTAGGGACTTGCAAATATGTTATTATGAGAGTTATTTCAGTGTCTAAACTACTTTTGGAATATATGACACATTAAAGTAAGCCAAAGCCTGACCCTTGTTAGGAGAATTAATCAGAGAAGAGAACGACTTTCCAGAAATGATGAAAAGCTTTTCTCATTTAAGAGCATAGACCATGCATCATTAAGGCATCTGGTCAGATACAGAGCAGTGCACATGCAAAAGGCTTCATTGTAGAGATCACTTTTATGACACTGTCAATAGAGAGGCAGGAGGAAATTTAGTGAAGTACGGGAGTTGAGAGAGAAACATGATTCAAATTAACAACTAAGGAAGGCCAGTCTCAAAGCCTAGCTTTTAAAACATAACAGCTTATTATTTTCTCTGAAGACTTTGCTTGTCATATTATGCTAGCATCACTAAACTCACTAGCACAGCACAATGGATTCACCACACCAGCTCCCATTCAGCAGACATATTGTTTCAAATGGTAATTTAGTTTTCTGGAATTAAAGACAGGTTTTTCAGGAAACAGCATACAGAAGTCTACAGATTTGCTATTTTGACAGCTAACAGTTTCTAATAAATCATTATGATCTTGTTATAGACTGTTAAAATTTATTTCCATCCAAGACAAGTTCAGCCATTAGGAACAAGCATTATTTGTTAGAGAAAGTAGCCTTCTCAACAAAATTTTCTTTTGTCACATATGAAATTCCCTTTTTTAAGTAGATAAAAGCTTTTGGAATAAATCACCAATGGGGAAACTATAGCTTTTAAAGAGTACTGAGGATTTAAAAAAAAAACCCAAAAACTGTAATTTGCAGTTATAAAAACATATAATTATTTTTAACAAATGACAAGTAGATTAATTTTGTGCTACTGTTAATGATGTAATTACAATTTCTTTTATTAGGTAACAAAGAGCAGAGGTACCAAATATTATAGCCCATAAATAAAAGTCAAGCTTTGTCTTTGGAGAACAAAGGCTATTGTATTGCCAGATCATTGAAAAATGTTTCAGTCACTAACTAAAAGCTTTTTATTCACCTGTCAGGCAATACACAAAAGGCTGACCCGATCCCAAATCTCACCATAAAGGAATGGCTACCCTCCCTTATTTTTCAAACAAGCAAAGTCACAGAGCAGCTGAAGTGTTGCAAAAGGACTGGTTGCAATGCAAAGACTTTGTGAGTACTAATGCAATATTCCAAAGTGGTACTAAGAAGCTCTTCCATGAGTTCTCCTTTGAATGAAACAGGAAAAGCACTCCAACTTTTGAAATCCACTCTTATTTCAATTAGCAGTAACACACATTTTCAACTTTTTTCAGTGCTCTATCTTACATCCTACAAAGGTGCAGATTACAGAAATATAGTATGTGTTAACTGCTGTAGGGCATACATGACATTGGTTAATAATGGTCTTTGGTGTAGCATTTAGAAAGAATCCACATACTTGAGATTACAAATCAAACCCCATCTCTACCTGTGGTATCTGATGAAACTTTACTGAAGCTGGACAGTTTACTCATCCTTCATTTAAATAGCTGTCAAAAGCAACATAGAAGCATGTCACTACCCCAAAATGTAAAATTACTCAGGTATTTGGATGTTATTCAAGGGACTTTCCTCCTGTTCCTGAGTGCAGGAGTGATATTTCGATTCTGGCTAAATAGCATAAGTCTTAGAACTAAGAATTTACCTGGCTTAATTCTTCCTGCTTGAATTGCATTTTGGCTGCACAAGTTAAAATTTTATGAACTAGTACATAATTCAAGCAAAAATTGACCCTTTCTGGAAAACTGAGCCAGGTCACTCTTGGCTAGTCATGCAGACTATTTGTATCTGAAATCATCATGTTGAGAAACTTACTCTGAACAAGCCATTGGAAAGATGTACACATAAACCATATAGGATTTGAGCTAGCTTTCACTTTTCAAACTTACTAAATTAATATTCACACAACATTAATGTTAGTGTCAGAAAATCATGTATTAAGTTTCTTGGTAGAACTCATGATTCTGCGATGCCAACAGCAACATTGTACCTGCGTAACACGCTATTCTAAGCTCAGCTCATCAATAATACCATCATTGAGAAGCACAATGAACTTCATAGTCCTTAGATTCCATCTTTTTCATAACTACTTCAAGAAATTTCTAAGGACTTCTCATTAAGATTACAAAAAATTCTTCTTTTCCCTACGTACTCCTTGCTCCATATATCATACTTTTCTTTTTATATTAGGTTCTCAGTGATCAATGGCAAGAGAAAGATATGAAAGAGCATGCCATGCTTCCAGCAGACAATTTAGTGAGCATTTTGGGGCAGCAAGCTCCTGGTCTCTCCAGCTGCCCTCTGAAGGTTAGATGTTACTGTACTGACAAAAAAAAAAAAAAAGCTACTGTTCATCATTAGAAATCTATAGGTCTAGTTGGAGAGAGTAAATTTTGGAAGCATTTTCATTTTTGGTTTGACATTGAACAAGTTAAAAAGGATAAAATAGCTCTAAGCAGCTGAAAAGTGACAGATAGGCAGTTTGGATGGTATCACCACGCAGAGATGAGGACAACAGTAAGTACAGCCAGGAGTCCAGGCAACTTGTAACATGAAACAGAGTGCTTTGAAAGTGGTTACTGCTGCTCAAGACTTAATTCTTAGCTATCTTTTAAAGTTCTTTGGGCTCCACATAAAATGGAGTGCTAGAAGTTTGCATGCAAATCTAGTTTCCCAGAAAATCAGAACTTAAGAGCTGGAACTTAAGTTTTAAGTGAGGTAGAATAGTTCACAGAGCAAGTTAAGGCATTTTTGAAGTTCAAGAGAAGGCTGAACTACTTGTTTGGACACAGTCTAAACCTAACAGTTTTACAGGACCACCATTACAGATAGAGCTATTATGACTAAAAGACCACTAATGATCTACTTTCAAGAAATGTTCTTTCTTGGGAAGTTTATTTCTGAGAATTTTGCAGAAATTCTGAATTAAGCAAAATTAGAGACCATGTGGCAGAAAATAATTATCAATTGTTAGATGAAAGTTAACATCTTTCATTTTTCAGATTTACCCCTTAAATATTAAACATAAACTGCTCAGAAAAATGTAACTTTCTTTTCTGTTCATACTGCCTAGATCCAACCTCATTTTAATTTTGACAACTTGTAGATGGTACTCAAAAACATCACTTTTTTCCTTTGCTAAAAATCACTCTGTGCTAATGGCCAGGATTGGAATCTCAGTCATAAAATGCAAAAGCAAAAACATCACTGTATGTTTACGTTTTAGAGATGGACTAAAAAAAAGCAATTCTGCGAAGTCACAGCTGGACTGAGTGGTGCCAGATACAATAAAACCCAAAACCATATTTTTGGTTTAAATTTTTCCTAGCTGAGGTGTAGGTTGCGCGTTTTTTCCTTTTGCCCAGTAATTCCTCCATTAAAAACTGACATTTTTAAACTCAGAGAGATCTTTTCACATTACATTTACCTCCATAGCTCTTCTCTCTCTGTTTAGTTTTCTTTAAAAAAAAAAAAACAACACAAACAAACAAACCGTGTTTTAAGCCTTAACTTCAACTCTCATAGCAACTTTTCTACCTCTGTCTCATAGCAAAAATAGTATTTTAACAGTTTGTTTCGTGCTCAAGTTGCTTTCCTTTTAGTGATTCTGTTGCTCAAGTTTAACCAGACTTGTCCTTATACTTCTTTCAATGTGACATATTTTGATGACTTTTATATGATGGTTTCAATTAACAGAAGTGTTCATACACTTTAATTATTTAAAATCTTGTGGCAGGCCAGCGTGCCAGGTCTCTGCAGACATCTCTTTCCTTAGCCACTATCTCCCCATCTGAAATCGCACTTGAATTTGGAAAGATTTCAAATAACCAATAAGCTTTGCCTACCTCAATCCCTACCCTCTTCTTTTACTAACTTAAGATATGTCATACTCAAGGTAAAGCTTTTGCTATTGAATAATAGTAGGAAAGAAAGTCTTAAAAAAAATTTATGTGTACATGGCTAAACTTTGATACTCTGAGTTCTTAAGCTAGAGAGCATAAAATATTATTTTGTTCCTGCAATTCTGTAGAGGTATGAAAAAAAAGTTTTTCTCAGAAGCAGTATTTCACTAAGGTTGGTTTCAACCCAATACAAAAATAGTGAAAGTGGAATTATATTTGAATGAAGAAGCATAATACAGCTGACCACAGAATCACAGAACAACTGAGGTTGGAAGGCACCTCTGGAGGTCACCTGCATCCTCACAGTAAAAAAGTTTTTCCTTATGTTCTGACAGAGCCTCCTGTGTTTCAGGTTGTGCCCATCACTTCTTGTGCTGTCACTGGGCACCAATGAAAAGAGTCTAGCCACACATCAGCTATGCGTATTTAAAAATCCATGACAAACATTAAGTTCTTTACAGTAATTGAGCAATAATGGTGTCAGTGCTTCAGTCTACAGATTATTTATGACATCTTCAACATATTTGAAAACTTGCCCCTCCGTGTCATTTTCAACTGCAGCTAGACTACAATATTTTAAGTTTGAAAAAAAAAAGGTAAAGATCAAAAAAACCTACATTTCCAGGATTATTTACATCTTCTTTACAAAGATCCTCAATATTTCTACAGACTCTGTAGTGTTCTCAAATACACTTTGTGTTCCTGAAAGTCAGAAATCTGAAGATACTAATCACAGAAGTCAGTAGACAAAATAGCCCATCAATGTTTAGAGATTATAGCCATAAACCCTCAGTCTCATCTATTGGATCCAGCTTCAAATCAGTATTTGAACTTTTTTTTTTTTTTTGGAAAAAAAGGTTGAATCCCCATAAACTGTTCCCAGAAGTCTCCCGAATCCTGAATTAGTATATATACACCCATTTATCTAATTTTTTAGAATTATTTGTACACCATTGACTTGGCAGAGCTTAAGTAAATTAGTGCTAAAGCACTGATTTTATACTTTTCTAGCTGAGAGTTGTATTTCTCATTACCTATTCAGAGGAACACAAAGCATGGCCAGAGGGGTGGTCAGCACACCATGGAGCAATGTTCAGCTGGCAAACCATCACACTGCAATATGACATTTTAAAACAACAAACAAGAAATAACACTAGAAAGCATATTTGTCAGCTCTCTAATGCTCACCTGGTGCGAGTTTGCCACGGTTTAAGCCATTTCTGAAAAACTATTAGGATCAATACTGGCAGTGTCTGCTCTGTTACTTGTTTGTGTTTTCAGTTTAAGTAGTAAAGATCAGTGTTCTTCCAGCTTGTGTTTCCACTGATTACTTTCAATGTGTGACCTTTATCCTTCCACTAGAAGGACACAGATAGTAGCACAAATATTCAAAATCAGATACTTGAACTATTTCCTTTCTCTGCTCCCTTAAGCACTGTGCTTTCCAAATTGAATCACCTAAAATTCTAATTTTAACCTTGTTGATTAAATCAAACAGTTGAAATCATCTCAGCATCAGTCATGCCTATGAAAAGGTCATCAAGAAGATGGAACCAAAATCTTCAAAAGGATGCATAGCAGGAATACAAGTCAGCAGGCATAATCTTAAGCAAGAGAGACAGTGACTGGATATATGAAAATGAAAAACTCTCCCCGCATGAGAGCAGTCGAGCACTGAAACAGGTTGCCTAAGGTACAGTCTCCATCCTTGGAAGTTTTTAAACCCAACTGGATAAAAATTTGAACAACCTGGTCTATGTCTGACCAGCAGCACGTTGGACTAGAGACCTCCTGATGTCCCTTCAAACCAGAATTACTCTCCAGTCCTACGATCTACTGCACAGCGTTTCACCCACTTGCAAGTCCCATTGTGTTTGCCGAGTGTGATGCTGTGCCAAGTGGGAAGCTTAGCCTCCACTTCAGGATTTTAAGTCAAGTGGGTGGGTGGGTG
>NW_009630059.1:0-1246 GCF_000690535.1 Cariama cristata
CTTCTGGGAAAGGAAGGGGTTAATAGCATTTGTCATCCACTTTAAGAGCTCTCCCAGCCTTAAATGGTGACAGTATATTACCAGCAGGTTAATAAAGTAAAGCTTTTTAAAACAGCTGTTAATCTGTCTCTGGAGACACCAGATTTTCTCTCTGTATGCCTTGACAACGTCTTTGTACTCTTCCTGGGTTGCCTGTCCCTTCTTCCAAAGCTGGTGAACTCTCTTATTGCTGAGTTCCAACCAGAGCTCTCTGTTCAACCAAGCCGGTCTTCTTACCCGTTGGCTCATCTTGCAGCACCTTGGGACAGTCTGATCCTGTGCCTTTAAGACTGACTCCTTGAAGAATGTCCAGCCTTCCTGGACCTCTTTCCCCTTCAAAACTGTTTCCCAGGGAACTTTCTCAATCAGCACCCTGAACAGGCCAAAATCTGCCCTCTGGAAGTCCAAGGTAGCTGTTTTGTTGTCCCCTCTCCGTACCTTACCAAGGATTGAAAACTTTATCATTTCGTGGTCACTATGCCCAAGGCGACCTCCGACCACCACATCTCCCACCAGTCCTTCTCTGTTTGTAAAGAGCAGGTCAAGCGGGGCACCTTCCCTAGTAGGCTCGTTTACCAGTTGCATGAGGAAGTTATCTTCCACACACTCCAGGAACCTCTTGGACTGTTTCTTTTCTGCTGTGTTGTATTTCCAGCAGACATCTGGTAAGTTGAAGTCTCCCACAAGAACAAGGGTCAGCGATTGGGAGACTTCCGCTAGCCATCTGTAGAACATTTCATCCACCTCTTCATCCTGGTTGGATGGTCTGTAACAGACTCCCATCAGGATATCTGCTTTATTGGCGTCCCCCCTGATCTTTACCCAAAGGCACTCGACCTTATCATCACCATCGTTAAGTTCAAGGCAGTCAAAACACTCTCTAACATATAAGGCCACTCTGCCGCCTCTCTTTCCTTGCCTATCCCTTCTGAAGAGCTTATAGCCATTCATTGTAGCACCCCAGTCATGGGACTCGTCCCACCATTTTTCCATGATGGCAACCATGTCGTAGCTTTCCTGGTGCACCATGGCTCCCAGCTCTTCCTGTTTGTTGCTGATGCTGCGTGCATTGGTGTAGGTGCACTTCAGCTGGACTACTGATCTCCCCTCTAAGACTGGCTTGCTGCCCCTAGGCTCACCTCCAGCATTCAGGGTTTTATCCCCATGCCCCTTCAGATTTAGTTTAAAGCCCTCTCAATCAGCCCTG
>NW_009630060.1:0-2480 GCF_000690535.1 Cariama cristata
CCCGTGATGTTCGGGGTGTGCGCCAGCCGCTCTGCCAGCCTCATCGCTGGCACAGAGGTTTTGGGGGAGGTCGGTTGATTTTCCTGGCTGCTGCTTTTCACAACGTTCACCTCCAGCTGCAAGGCCCAAACCCGCCTTCCCTCGCTCTTCTCCATGGCTTTTTTCCTTGCTGGCCTCCTGCTGCCATTTTCTTTGCCCGAAGAGCTTGGGGTTTTGGCTGTGGGATGAGAGCCACAGGGGCTGCGAGCTGGTTTCCAGCCTGGCTTTGAAGGCTCTCGCATCTGCCCTGTGTCACCTTATTTCTCACTCCCTTCGGTTGGGAACCCTGTGGACAGAGTCCTGCATGTCACTTTGTGGTCCCTTCTGTGTCACCGTGCACAATTTGTGGTTTCTGCTGCAAAATCAAGAGCAATCTTAGGCTTAGGACCTGGGGAGGATACTGCTTCTGAGGGAAAAGGTATTTATAGTGCTGCTGCTCTTCATCTGCCTGGAGCCGTGGCTGAGCCCTGCTGCCAGGCCTCCAGTAATGTCCAATTTACAGCTGATAAGTACGAAAAGCAGCACTTATTTAGCTGATTAGCACTGTAATTGCTGATTGCCTTGGCAGCCTTCTGGGGAAGGCTGTTTCTGGAGGAGGAGCGTCTGCTTTGCTTGGGCTCTGGTTTGGAGCCACGGAGCCCTTTGGACTTGCCGCAGCGTTCGCCTGCATGCCGCCACCGGCACCTGGGATGTGCCAGGCTGCCCGTGAGGGCTGTACATCGCCTTTCCTGACGGCACGTTCCCATCTCCAGTTACTGGAGTTTCTGTGCTACTCCGAGCACATACTCTTCTCCACATTTCTCTCACTCAGCAGGATCATACCCTACAGCACTGGGAGGAATGTGCTGCTGTCCGGCTCACGAACACTGTAAAAAAAAAATCTTGGATGCCAACAATGTGGCCCAAAAGTATGGTCCGATGTCTAAGTTTTACGGGCTAGTGGTAAGTTTTGTGGGTTGCAGGGCAGTGTCGATGCTGTTTGGAGAGAGCTGGGGAGAGACCTGTGAAGTGCAGGATATCCACGGCTCACGCGGGTCTTTTTTGCGATCCTCCTTTGCCACGTATGTGTTCCAGGAGTGCTCGGTGCCTGGACTGCTGGTCCTTGCTCCTCCATTTCCGTTGCTCAGCGAAGCTGTGAGCTTTCTGGCAATGACACTGCAGCGTGCCAGATGTGCGCTGGCTTCTGCTGGAACATGTGGTCGAAATGCTAGCGGAGGAAATATTTGCTGAGTCAACTTTTCTTTAAAGTTTCAAAACCCCCAAAAGGTCTGTTTTGTTCTGGAAGTGCCTCCATGTCCTGTGTTGAGCTGTTTGTTTCTGTATGGCAGTGCTTTTCTTGTGCTTGCTGGCAAGCCTGTTCCTAAAGAAGAAAATCTCTGAAAACAGATAAGATCTGGGAATTTCTCTTGGATTTAAAGGGTCCAAAATAAAGTTCCAATAGTACAACTCAAGTGACTTTCGCTCTTTGAGCTGAAGCTGCCATCTGTTTTCCAGCAACTCCGAGTCCTCTGCAGCCAGACGGAGTACTGTGATAGTTGATCTGAGCGAGCATCCCTTCAGCAGCTGAAAAACTGTGCCACTCAGCACATTTCGGGGGAAAGCCGTGACAAGCCAATACCATTCTTTTCTTATAAAGTATGTGATCCCCCTTGGGACTTGGCTGTGCTCAGGCAATGCTCCGGACGGGCTGTAACCCCGACGTGGCAGAAGCTTCAAAGGCACGGCGACTCCATAGTCACAGCCGTTGGCACTTCTTTGTCTGCACAGGGGGTCCTGGACTGCTGAGAGCTGGTACTGGCCAGAAGGTTGTCGTGTTCCGCATCCTTTAAAAGTGTCCTCTGATCTCTTAATTGATCTGGAATGAGACCGTCTTCTAAAGGCAGATGTTTAAACTGCAGCAAGCACCTGTATTTAGTCGCATGCTGGGTGATGAATGCTCTCGCTGACGGGAGCGCATTTCTTCCCAGTCTGTACAAGTCCTCTTGCTCAAGGGAGGTGGGTGGATGGCACCGCACATCTGCCTGTTGCTCAGATGGATAGGTTGCACCTTGTTTGACCAAAGGTTGGTCCATGTTGCATCCAAGCAGATAGACGTATGTGTCCTAGAAGAGCAAGCTGTGCTTTCTCCAAAGGCTATGGAGCCCAAGGGGAATGGGGGGAAGAAGGTAGGAAAGGAGTGGGACGAGAAAAGCCTGGATTTAGGGCAGTGGGCAAGAACGCAAGGACCAGTCTGGCTGTAAGCGATAAGGCACTTAAAAAAGATCTGAAGGCTGTGAGGCCTGGTTACAGGTATTTACTAGGGGAACTTTACACTAATATTTTTCTTCCCTTCATTGCAATTCATCTGCAATTTTGGCTGCAAAGATCAAAGCTGTCTTCCAGCAAGCACACGTGGACTTAAGTAAATAGCTGGACCTACACCTCTCTCCAGTGAATAAACA
>NW_009630060.1:2511-6051 GCF_000690535.1 Cariama cristata
GAATATTTTCAAGCGTAGCTCTCAGACCTGGAATGCGAAATATTTCACATAAGCAGTGGGTGTTTCCACTGCTTTCGATATTTGTGAACTTGGAACAAATGCTTATTTAGCAGCAGACAGACTTAGGTACAAACGTGCTCTTTGTGAAGGCAGTTGCTGCTGCGGTGTTGGCAGGGAAATTCCCCTGAGATTGGAGGACATGCGATTGTTTGTCCAGACCCCAAGGAAACAGGTCTGGTTCTCCTAACACAAGTGGCGGTCTGGTGGGCTGGGACAGGCAGCTCTTTGGAGGGCAGCAAGGCTGACAAGATGCTTGGCAGATGCACAGGCACATTCTCCTTTGTGAGGATTTAAGTTGCAGGGACCGTTACTGTTGAGTTTGAGGGGGTTTGCAAAAGCTGTGAACTAGCGCAATGGATTTTGCTGTGCAAGTGGAAAGGGCGGCTGTAACGATTCACCTCCCCAGGCGCGTGCCTACGGCCCGGTGGTACCTCCTGGAGAAGGCTGGTCATGCCCAAGGTGGGAGAAGGGCAAATGTAGGGTCTTTTACCTTTATAAGAAATCAACTGTTTCTTGGGGGAAGGAAGACGAAGAAATGACGATTTGATAATTGGTAATGTGTTGGTTCTTGGGCATCAGCGTGCGTTTCAGCATGGCAGAGGTGCCGCGCTGGGTGTCCTTATTTCTGTGTCTTGCTCCTTGACTGGAGAATGTTGGGAGGTGGCTTCCAAGAGCTGCTTGTGAATGCTTTTGGTCTGTTAGAAAAGCAAGCGTTGTATTGTGTAGTGAGGGTTAAAGGGCTGTGCTGTGACCGTAGCATACCTTCTGTGCTGTAGCATACCTTCGGTGCCAGCTTGCCTGGAAGAAGCAATCCCACTGCTGGGCATGGAAGGAGTTGTTCTCTGAGAGAGACCTGACAGGGAGCAGATAGGGATGCTGCAGGTTTTCAGGCTTTTCATGTGGCTACCTGCTGGAGCCGGGGCCGTTCCCTGGGTTTTGTCATGGTTGGGAGGCTCTGCACGTGGTTCACGTCTTGTTCCTGATGTCCTTGTGAGCTTTCAGCAGTCCAGATATTTTGTGCATCTCTTGCCTTTTAGGGAGGTTGTTCAGAAGGAGTGTGAGTAAGGTGGGGAACCCTGGGGTCTTTTAGAAGCTGTTTGCTCACTTCTGATGCCCAAGCTGTTCAACCACAGCATAAGAAAGCAAGCACGTGGCTTTTTGATTCTGGGGGATGTGACCTGGGTAGGGTGCTGCACTTCCACCTCCTCCATCATACCCAGCCTCGTCAGAATCTGCTGTGCTGGTTGTGTCGATGAGCTGCCAGCTCTCCGTTTGTCTCTCCTCTTCCTCGCCTGTTGCTGCTTTCCTGCATTGCTGTGGGGTGCTACGGGAGGGTGCAGCGTCCCATTGCCTCATCAAGTCACACAGTGCCAGCAAATCCACCTTGCATTGTAATGGCAACTATTGCTCTTGCTGTTTGGATTAGGTGGGACAGCTGGTGTCCCTAAACGAAGAAGAACCAGACCAAAGGATCATCGTGAGGAAGACCATCTCCTGTGTCGCTCTTCTTGTGCTTTCTGAACAGAAAGCTGGCAGCAGGGAGGAAGAGAGACTTAGAAGGCATGTCTTTATATACAGATGTAGTTGGTTTGGGAGCTAGACTAGAGCACAACAGAAGCTTTGCAGGATGCTCACGAGTGTCTGCGATCTCAAGGGGTGAATCACTGGAAGAATCGTTGTCTGGCACTGTTCTGAATATTCTCCTCCATGGGAGATGGGTGCAGGCTAGTTGTAGTGAAGCTCCTGTGGGCTCTTGAGGTTGGAGGCATGTTGCGGCTGCAGGTCTCTGGGCCCAGGCTGTGCATCTGTGGCTCTGGGTGCTGCTTGAATTCAGGTTGAAGAGTCCTGTCCAAAGGTTTGTCCAATGTTTCCTCTTACCTCTGCCTGCTTTGGCACGCTGCAGCACGGTGAGGATAAACCCATGCCAGCCCGTCAAGGCAGGGACTCCATTTCGAGTCATTCCTTTGTTCTGCGGAAATACTTGGCAGCAAGCGCTGTTCTCCTGTGTTTACCTGTGTCTCCTTTTAATCTGTGCAGCCCCTGCCGAGTAGCCGTGGAAGATCTTCAAGCCAAACACAAGTGGTCTTTGTTTCAAAGCATCAATTTGTGTTGGCAGCCAGGTCTGCAGCGCATGTGCTTTTCATTGACTGCTCCAGCTCTGTTCCTCACTCTTGCCAGCTTTTTTTAAAATTTAATACAAAAATGTTTTTCCTGAGCTTAAAAGGCTGAGCCGTACAGTACTTCTAGTCTTAATTTAAGCCTTGCCTTTTTCAGGGAAGCAATCTCTGTCTGTGCACAGAACAGACTGCTTTCCTCTCCTCTCAGAGGTAACTAATACCTGCTGTCTGATCAGCAAAGAGGGCAGCAAGGGGGACTTCAGAGTGGTTTGGAAGCTTCTGAAAGCCTGGTCTGTGTGCCTCGGATGAGGAGTTTTGGTATGCCAGCCGAATTCGGACCATTCCCAAGCCTGCTTGTCTTGGAGCACTTTGGAAAGGTTGGTGGGTAGGTGCTTTTGTTACTCTTTGCAGACTGTTACTGCCTGGGGCTGCTCCTTTGATTTGGTCAACTTTCGAAAAATCCATCCTCTGTTCTCTGATTTTGACCTTCTGAAGTTGTTCTGCAAGGACTTCTCTTGAAAACGCATTTTAATCCTTAAAAATATTAGGTCACTTCCAGGTGATGCCCAGGCCACTACTTAAAATATTCCTGTTGGTAGTGAACAGATGGATGCTGAGGTGTCCAGGTGCTCCAGAGAGCAGAAATGAAATCTTGCCAGATCCAACCACAGGAGAATTCAGACCAGGATTTGCCGGGGTGGAACGTCGCCGTGATGAGTATTGGTGAACTCCCTGTCCCGTTGCACAGCAGGTACACACAAATTGTGTGTCTGGAGAGGAGGTATGGCTGGTTTTAACTGATGATTCCTCCTGTGAGATGGAGCTTGCTGGTGGGATACCAAGGGTCTGACTTCTCCTTGTCAATTTAAGCTCTTATTTGAATGGAGCAGGCAAGAAGTTTGGCATTTGTGGACTGGGATGTGCACAGGGCCCCTGAGTGTGTGTGAGTTGAATCCACCGCTGTCAGATAGCCTGGACCTCTGTGAGGTTGGGATGTCTTGGATCGATGTTCCTATTGTGCAGGATGATGAATGAGGAAAACCAATGTAGGAAGTGGGGTGACGCATTTGATTTCGGGAGTGTGAACCCTCCCGCTCTGGAAAGCGAGATGTCGCAGGCTGGGAGACAGCGATGACACAGGCGGGGTTGCTGCCTGTGCTGGGAGCTGGTGCGGGAAGGGGCTGGAGTTTAAGTGAGTGGGTATCAGAAGTCTAGTTGTATTTCAGCCCTGCTTGACATACGTTCAGTTCTTACGTGACTTCTGTCCTGGAGAAGAGACCTCAGTGCTTGTCAGCGTTTCAGCTGGGCTGGCGCTTACAGCGGGGGGGGCAGAGGCTCTCTGTTAACCCCATCCCTTCCCAGA
>NW_009630061.1:0-11516 GCF_000690535.1 Cariama cristata
GCGTCCTGTGCGCATCCTTCCCTCGGCCCCCCCCGCCCCAGGGCTCCCGCTCCGGCAGGACTGTATCCCCCAAACAGGAATTCCCTCATCTGGGCTATCCTGGCTGGGGAAGTGCTAAAGGTAATCGGCAAATGGTGTGTGCTTTGCCTCCTAGGAAAAGATTTCCTCATCCTTTAAGCTCATTCATAAATACAGTGGAAATATTTTTTGCTTAGTCTTTAAAAATCTTCAGGTAAAAAAAAAAAAATCAGGAATGGGAGATTTCCACACACAACTGGAGTTGTTGAGGAAGTTGTAGGGAGCTACTCTTTTATCTTTCGAAAATGGGCTAGGAGTCAAGCAGTTACATTGTTCTGATAATAATCACCACCTGTTGCCCAGGCGTTAGCGTTACTGCGGCGGCCCAGCAGGCAGTGACTGTGCTTCACAGCGCTACAGGAATTGTCATTATAGTGTAATTAGACGTGGGGAGTAATTGTTTTGCTCTCAGGTAAAACTCCCGTGAAACGACTGGCAGTTATGTTGCAGTAAGAGATACAAAGTGGCTGCAAATGTTTTATAAATCTTACTTCTTTGTTCTCTTTGCCATCTGGCATTCTATTGAAATACGTGGTTAAATGCTATCGGTTGCTGCGTGATGCTATCTCAAGTCTGGATGCTGCAAAGATTTATGCATTGTGGATAATCTAATTTCCTTACTGCAAGCTACTGCTAGGTGCATAAAATGAAACACATGTGTTTGCAGGATTGGGTCCTCGGCACTTTGCCTAACACATTATCTGTCACTTTGCAAAGGACGTGAGGATATCAAAATAACATGAAGTACTAGAAAAAAGGAGGTGGTAATTCAGCATTATTATTTTGAGTGCTCCTTCAAAAAAGTCTGTGCTATGAACTTCGATCCTAGTAACGGCAAAATGGGAAACTTTTATGCTTTAGTATCTCACTGTGAAGCTATTGCACTAGGAAAAACACTATAGCTTTGACAAAAATAATATTAATGTCTCAGAAAATGCCAGTTATAACTGGAAGATATAGTTAAAACAACTTCTCTTGCTTTTGAAAAATATACATAAAAGGTTTGCTCAGACTTTTAAAAATATGGTTACATAAACACTATCCATTCAATGCCGTAATTCAATAGGAGTAGTTTATTGGAC
Source organism: Cariama cristata (assembly GCF_000690535.1). Classification (NCBI taxonomy): domain Eukaryota; kingdom Metazoa; phylum Chordata; class Aves; order Cariamiformes; family Cariamidae; genus Cariama; species Cariama cristata. The sequence goes on from NW_009630061.1 coordinate 1,161, forward strand.
TATAGGTTTTAGAATATTCCTGTATTTTTACATGAGATTTACATCCAGAATACATGTTGGGAGACTTTCACGTTAATGACATCTTGAGGAGTTCTCCTGTTCTTTATAAATGCTTCGGAACAAACGGACAAGGGAAAAATCTGTTGCGTTTTTGCAGTTTTTCTCTCATGACAGTTTTGATAAATCCTGACGAGGATACGCTGTGTTAGCCCCTATAAAAGCATCAAGTGAGCCATGGCCACTACTTCACAGAGTTTTAAGATCTACTTAAGGTGTGGAATAAAATTAAAAATAATCATGGAGGGCTACATTTATCTGTGTTAGACCCCCGTGACTCTAGTGGATTTACGCTGAAGCTGAATTTGACCAGCCTTATCTCTATGAACTGTAATACTTGAAAGCTGTGCAAACCAGCACATCTATCTTCATTTACAGAAGCACACCATCAAAAAGAAACCCCAGATGTTTCTTCCATCATTTGGGTGCGATGCTCTTTTAATCCAGGAATACAATAGCATCTGTACGAGAGGTAAATACATATGTCTGGCACCAGCAGTAATTCCTGAGCCTGGAAGAACAAAACAACACACATCCCACATCTACTTTTCGGATGCCCAGAAAGAACAAGACTGTAATCCAGATCAAAATTCTTGTTCTCTGAGAGTGAGAGAGAAAGCGCCAGGCTGTGATCTCAGTCACGCTGGGTACATCTGAAATAGCTTCCCCGAAGGCTGTGCTCTTTCGACTGGGTGGTATAACCAAGAGCAAGCTCGGGACTGGGCTTTGATATCTGTTGGAAAGCTTTGCTTCTGTCCCAGGAGAGGCACTTTGCAAAAGCATCAACCAGAGTCTCCTGTGATTGCTTTTCTAATCTAGTAACACCAGACATTGTTGGAGAACCAGGAATCAGTGTATGATGTTTTCTCCGGCTTACACGCCTTCACGTTCGCTGACCTGTCTCGTATTTCCTACTCTTCTTCCATTTCTCGGTGCTGTCCCGTGGTGCTTGCTCTTGGGGGGAACATACGCTTGCCCCCCCAGCTTTCCGCTCCTGTGGAGGCTGTTGTCTGCTGGCAGCTCTTACCTTTTGCCAGCATCTCTCGTGTGCCGACACCTTGTTGCTGGAAGCCCTAGGGAAGGCAAAATCCGTTTGAGTTTTCATTTTTTTGTTTTTCACCTGGCTGCTGACCTTGGAAGGTGTCTTCAGCAACTACCTAGAAGATGATGTTGGTCACAGTAATACTGATAATATAGCAGTAACTCTTCTCCATGTGCTTTTCTTTTGTCGAATGAACCTTATTCCAGCACGTACCATCTATCCAAAGGAGCTTTAGCAGGGCTGTGGCATAGGTGAAACTGACCCTTCTGTGAGACAAGGAGGTGAACATCCAGCCCTGTTTTCTACTGTTATTATTGGGACAGTATCTGCATGTTAAATGTTCCACAACTTTATTTTCATTAGTTTTGCTATGACCCAATTGGCTGATTTTAAATTAATTTATTGTACCTCACTAATACTTCGGCTTAAGCCCCTGTTCCTGGGTGCAGCGGGACGGCAAGAGGCAGTCCCAGCTGCAGGTCCAACAGCACTGCAGAAGGAAGGTCAAACTCTTGCAAGGAGGTAGGATTTCACAGGAATCATAAATCGTCTTGTTTCTTAATAAGTAGTAGCAAAACCTGGGGCAAAATCTGGGCTGACTTATTCCTGAGCAGTCCAACAAGGTCTTCAGGAGTCCTCAAGGTAAATGTTATTGCAGCTTTCAGTCCAACCGTCCAAAGTTTTCTACTTCCCCAACTGCCAAAGCAGGAAACCAAAAGAGCAATATAGTTCGAAAAGGTATTTTGTGTTTTACTACAATCAGATTCCAGTTCAGAATCCAATAGTTTATCCTATTAATATGCTACATTCTCATTTGTATTATTACCACAGCGCTTGATTTATTTTATTTTAAATTTTGGGTTAGATGTTCTTGTGAAATAAAAAAGAAAAATGGCTGTATATTCCTTCCAGAAAGAAATATGAATGGCCGTATTGTTGAAAATAATTTTTTTGCAATACTAGGATTAATATATTGGTCATGTGCTGCTATGGATTTAATAGTAATCAGATTCATAAAGGCATATCTGTGTTACTGGAGGAGGAGAATTGCTTGATTTCTGTTCCCTTTCTGAAACTTTGGCCACTCTTAAGCAGCAAAGCAGAACAAATTACAAGAAAATTAAAGAGTCTCTTCAGAAGTAAAGCCAGAGGGTCGGTATTTCATGATGCCGATATAAGTACCTGATGCTCTTTGGGAATGAGTGAGCTGCTGTAAAATATGAATGCTGGAAAGCACATCTATTATCGTTCTCCTTGGGTTTTGTCTTTTTATTTCTTCAAGAACTACATGATTGTTATTTTACAAGAATAGTCAGTTTCGTCATGCATCTTTTCAATATATTTAGTTCTTTGGGAGGTTTCCGAGAAAGATTTTCCCACTGACTTGTACATAAATCATTGTTTGTTTGGTTTTTTATTATTTTTGGAGGTCACAGTAGCGTAACTTGGGACCATGGTAAAGGATGGGTGGCTTTTGGCAGCGTTGATTGTTTCTTTTTGTAATAGCTTAAGCAAAGTGTGGTGCAAACAGGCACTTGTAGTGAGTGGGACCTACAGCAGCAGGCATGCAACTTTTTAAGGACCTTTTTTAAATAAAGAACTTTTTTAATACACAAGGTAACGTACGGGGCTGCTTGAAATTAGTGACAAAACTGTCCCTGGCTTTAAAGGAGCCAGGAACAGCCTGTAATAGCCCAGGCGGTGGCAGGAGTTTGGGGTGAGCATGCTCTCTGGTACAGCCTGGGGCCATGCAGCCTCTTCCAGTCTGCACACCTGGAGGTTCAGTCCAAGACTGAAGAGCGGCAGAGATGTTGAATCTCTTGATATCTCAGAGATTAGGGCTTTCCAGCAACATACACCAGTGCCCAAGAGCAGGAGAGCACACAGAGATATCACACCATAGATCTAGCCTAAAAATATCTTAAGTGGATTTGCTTAACTTTCCTTCAGCTTTAACGGGTCCTGTTGTAATTGCGTTTGGGGTAACAGTTTCTGGAGTGAGTTTGCTACTTTATGCTTTAGCAGAAAGCTTCTCTTGTAAATGCTGACTTCAGGTTCTTTCATAATGATCAAATACTACCATTTCCTCCTCTCATGGCAGAAGACTTAAAATATGACTCATCTTTTTATATTGATATGCAGAAAGCAAAGCATTGGCATGGGAAGAATGAGCCCAAAATAAACCAAGAGTACCATGCAAAAATCACTCCTGCTAAATTTAATTGCTTTTAGGTATGAGTCACACTAATACCACCCTATCTTTCTTTTCTGTACATGACACTTCACTGATGAAATATTTCAATATGTAATGAAATGGAGCATAATGGAAATCTTTCTTGCGAGAGGCTGGAAAGCTGTCGGTTTTGTAAGATGCTGCAGTAACTGCTCTAATGTTCAGTGGGACCTTGGACTGATCCACCTCTGTCGTTACATCCTTGATTTCAGAGTTCTACTAAATCATGCAGCAGTCAGGTGACTGGTGCTTCAGCTGAGCAGCCTGGAGTGAGTTTGTTAACGGCATTAGAAAGTGGATGGATTCCAGCCCACCCTTTCTGGTTTACTATAATGATTGCTGTGTCAATATGATGAATATAAATGAGTAGCTTTGGAAGAGAATGGAAATTACTTACTCTTCTCTGCCCGCTACAGTTTTGGTCTTCTAACCTGTCACAGTAAACTACATGCTTTGTAGAGTGATGCATTTGGCATCTGAGCGCTGATCCAGGGCTCACTGTATTTTTGGTGGAACCCTGTTTCATGTAAATGTGATTTTAAGTAAAATCAGTGACAGGCTTAAGGCACCACTGCTGAGTTCTGGGTGGGACTCTGAACTGAAGTTTTGTTTTTCCTTTAAGCAGATAGTGTTTATTTTTCTCATAATCACCCTAGAATAGATTACCAATCCAGAATAATTAGCCAAATACTTCTATGCAATTTATACAACCTTAGCTACAATAGACAGATGACAAAACTAGGGCCAAAATTCAACACTGAGATCTACAGTTTGGCTCTCTAGTAGGTGGAGTAGCATGTATTGATAAAACATGTGTTAACTTGCTTTGCAGGCTAACATAAATTAAATGGTATGATCGTTCCCAGGTCAGAATATGACTGCAGTAGTCTCCGGCTTCCTCTGTGCACACTTTCACAACACAAAGATGTGAGTGGGGCTACAGACTCCCGACATTCTTTACATTCTCCTTTGCAAGTAGTGCTACTCTGCCTCCTTCTTGCAGAGGTCATGTCAAAATACGCTTGTTCCTGCAAGGAGTAAATAGCATTTTTAAGACCTGATTTATCATTAAACAAATATTGTTAGAGTGTAGGTAGCTTGGCTCTGCTCTTGCATGTAGTAAGGTTATGGTAAGGTCACTCTGTCAGTATCAGTATTTCCTATTTTATGTATTTTTAAGTTACAGTAGAATCAAGAGCAGCATTTTCTCAGGTGTGCTTTCATGCAAATTCACCACAAGTACACACATCCCATTTAGCAGTTTGATTAGGACTGCTGGCAGAGATGACTATACCGTGCCCTTTCGCTCCTTTGGTGCCTAAAGCACTGTGAAATCCTTGTGTTTGAGCCTGACTTTGTGGTGACCCTGTATGCTAGAAGGATACAAATGTGTATCCATTTTGCAATGTCAAACTCCAGAAAATGCTCTGCACCCGAGAAGGAAGACAAGCCAGTCTCTTGTTTAGTAGTCACCTTGTGAGGAATCTGCATCTTCACTGTTTTTTAGGGTTTCCACAGCAGGAAGAGTTCATAAAAGCTGCTGCTCTGTAGAGCAGATGGTTGATTTCTGCCGTGACTCAAAGTACGTTGTATTCTATGTAAGACTTTCCTGATACCCACTGCCTGTCAGACTTAGAGTACTCATAAAGCACGAGGGAGAATTTGGGCTTTTATATAACCAAATTCAGAATGGGTTTTTCTGTTCAACAGCCTTATTGTAGCCTACATAAATGTCAAAGGCAAATTACCTTACATTAGCTATTAGTTTTAATTTAGGATGTTAATAATATATTGAAGGTTCATACTGAAAGTTCAAGGCATTATCGTCTGAAATAAAAAAAAGAAAGATGAATATAAAATGAGTATTTTGGGACACCTTAATTACAATCTTGTTAATAATGAGGGTTTGCTAACACTTGTGAAGGGTGGGAAGCCTGAACCTGCCTTCTTGTCTGAGGTTTCTGCTCTGCTCAGTGATAGTTTCATGGACTTCTGTTCATGTTTCCCTTGTTTGCTGTTTCCTTAGGGCATACATAAAACTCATGAGAACTCTATGGGTTAGATTCTTTATTTGCATCATTTTCAAGGGAAACTAATACATTCATTTGTATGCAGGTATCTAACTGGTTTGCTAATGCAAGACGTCGCCTGAAGAATACTGTCAGGCAACCAGATCTTAGCTGGGCTTTACGAATAAAGCTGTACAACAAATACGTTCAAGGAAATGCTGAACGACTCAGCGTGAGCAGCGATGACTCATGCTCTGAAGGTTTGTTGATGCTCTTTTTATCAATTTTAAACCGATTAAAATATATTTAGAAAGTAGCCGATACCCTGAGTTAGCTCTGATTTCTCACAAAACGCCCTCAGTGATCCGCCTTTACTTTTTGTGAATTAGGTGCCGTTTTTGGCTCCCAACTACTATGCAGCCTTACAAAGCGGGATTGTATAGGTTAATCGGGGTGACGGTCTGGTTGCATGTTATTTGCCCGTTTCATATAGCATTGTTACTAGAAAGATAATTGTTAGTTCATTAGATTTTACAAGCCTATTCCTTTAATCTGCATTAAAGGAAAAAAATTATTACATTTGTTGGTTTAAGGAAATGAGAAATCTCTTGACTGTTACTTTCCTTGATGGAAGGGCTATAGCAATATCACACCATTAACACAAGAATCTGATTAACAAGAGAATCTGATTAATTTCAGTGGGGCTTATTATATAGTAAACTGAATATTACTGTATTTGTTTTATGTATTTTACCAGCAAATGTTTTCCTTAAAAGGTGCACTGAAATTCTCTTTCTTATCCAAAAAAACAAATGCAGGGTTTTTTTTAAATAACACCCTATATTTTTTAATAGTACATTTGTATTAATTATGTCTGTGGGTACTTTTTTCAGTTGGTTGTGATACGGAGATACATTGACAAGAAAAAATGTTACAGAGCATTGTCAGAAATCTGTATGTGAATTTTTAGAAGAATATGTTTCAATTTGTACTCAGTTTCAATTATCTTTGTTCCAATTTCAGTTTGTACACACATTTCTTTGGTATGCACTTCCCTTTGAAAGATTGGCTGCAGGACAATTGAAAGAGTACAGTTTAAGCAAATACACTTAGATATGCTGTAGTATTCAGGAGAACCAAATTTCAAGTTATGAAAATCAGAATTCAGCTTATTGACACAGATTTTTAAATGTTTATCACTGATTTTGAGCACTTCCCAGTTTTTTTCTACCTGCCTTGTGTTGCTCATGAACAAATCAGACTCAGAGACTGTTTCCTACAGTTAATTAATTTGGAATAGCTGGAACGTCTTAGAACCCTGGGAACTACTGTGAGCAATGTGTGAACAGAAGAAAATGAAAATCATTGTCTAATGCTAAAGTCTAAACTTATTCTCTAGTTTTAGTTATATTTATTTATTTATTTATTTATTTCAGTTATATTTATTTATTTAAAACATGTAAAGAAAACCTCTTGTTAAATATTAGGTATTCGATGTATTACTGTATCTTTGTTCTTTTATTTTCAGATGGAGAAAATCCTCCAAGAAACCATATGAATGAAGGGGGATATAACAAACCAGTTCATCACACTGTGATTAAAACTGAAAGTTCAGTAATAAAAACAGGAGTGAGACCAGAAACAAGTGCCAATGAGGATTATGTGTCACCCCCCAAATACAAAAGCAGCTTATTGAATCGTTACCTAAATGACTCATTGAGACATGTCATGGCTACTAATGCAGCTATGATGGAAAAAACAAGGCAAAGGAATCATTCTGGTTCATTTAGTTCCAATGAATTTGAGGAAGAATTGGTGTCTCCGTCATCATCAGAGACAGAAGGCAATTTTGTCTACCGGACAGGTAAGGAATTCTTTCTGCCTCATTTCTAATACAGCCAGCTTTGGTGGATGGTGTCACTTGGAATGAGTGTCACCTGATTGTGCCTTTTATGAGAGTGAATAACTCCTGTCCATCCTCTGGTATGAGAGTAGATCACTCCTGTCCATCCTCTTGTATGAGAGTGGATAACTCCTGTCCACACTTTCATTCGCTGGAGAAGTTCTACCTGCAGTATGGAAGTTAAGTGCTGTTACTGACCACTGATGATGCTGATTTGCTTTTTGAATGGAGCTATGGGGCTGATTTTCAAAATTACACTTACAGGCTGTTCTTGTCAGCGCTAAGGCAAACCTAAAGAAGGAGAAAACTCTTGAGCATTCTATTACAATAAGGGAAGATGAGAGGAGGACTAAACTACTCTGTGGCCCCAGCTGGGAGGAAGAGGAGGGCTTTGAAATTTCAGGGTGTCTGCTTGTGGCATTTACATGAGCCATGTTCCCCCCAATGGAGTGCACGTGAACACCTTCCCCTGTCCTCAGATTGCCGTCTCCAGTGCGTGGCCCTTTGGTGCTCATGCACCTCTTAGGAATACATGGATTAGTTTAGACCAATTTCTGCATCACTCTCCAGACACAGTGCACTGAGCTAAGGGGCCACAGAGTTGGCCATTAAATATCTTGGCTTAATGTTTTTTTGAAGGGTTACACATAATTTATTATTTTAATCTTATCAATAAAAACATAAAAGCATGAGTTATACCATCGACTGTATTACCAGGCAGGGTAAGGGTCCAGTCAAGGCACATGGGACTGCCTGGTTCATGCCAGTAAATTACTGTAAATCAGGGCAATATCAGGACTTGCTCAGGTCCCTCTGGGGCAGGGAGTGCTGGAAGGCTTCTCTTGTGAAGCTTGTTCTGTATTTCTTTGGGGACATAAGGCAAAGACTGTCCCTTTATCTGTGAAAAAAATGAAGTTTTGCATCCTAAGCTCTGGAGGTCTCTGCCAGCGTTTCAGGGTTTCCACCCATCGCAGCAGCCCGTCGCGTTGTCCCAGGGCCTTTCTTGGGGGGTTATTCTGCCAGAGACCACTCTGTGGGCAGCATCACTTTTGGGGTGGATGAATATTGATGAAAAGTACTAGAAGGCTCTGCACTAAAGTTAGTACAGATTTAGGTGTTGTACTTGGTTCCCTTTGACTTCCCTGGCAGGCAGATTTGGGTGCCCCTTGCCTTTGCAATGTCTCCAGTTTTCAGCCTTTGCTCTCTGTCTCCTGGCACATTTCATGTGATTATTTTGTCCTTGTGGAGGGCCTACAAGGATTTCAGGTGACTGAATGCTCTGGTAGGGGTGGGAGGACGTTGGTGCATGCAGGTTGTCAGGGGATGACCGAAGCGGGAGTGGAGGCCCCGTAGAGAAACGGGATCTCGTAGGGAGCAGAAATAGTGCATGCAGAATAAATAAGTTTCAAAATTAACTCTCTCTGTTCATGTAGCTTTTTTTTTTCAACATACCAAATGCATTTGGTCTGCATTATGGGCATATTGTCTGCCAAGTTTTATTTTTAAGTGAGAAGTTACTCAAGAACAGATGCAACAGCTCAGATATGTAAACTTCTGGTTTTCTGTAGTTTTATACCATAACTTAAAAATGGACACGATGACTTTTTAAAAATTTTAATAAATTTGCTACTGGATTAAGTTCTTCTTGTCAAGTTTCAAGCTGCACTGAAAAATGTGGTCTTTAATGAGAAGGCTGAGTTCACCAGCTGGAATGACTAAAAATCAGTATATTTGTCCTTAAAGTTCATAACTGACCTTCCTGGAACTCCTCCTGAGGTTGTATTTAAGTCAGTTCTTAAATATATTTGTTAATGTTTTGAAGTGCTATGGCCTTTGCACACCAGCAACTCTCAGGATGTAGTTTTATTCTTTTTACATTTCCAAAGCAGACAAGCAGTAGCTTGCTGATAGAAAGAAAAAGATCATGTGCACACACTATATTATTTGTTACATCCGTCCTATATATGTGTGTACATTCAGGAAATAATAGGTATGATTAGGCTTTTTTCAGCTACAAGATTACAGCCCCGTTAATGATTTTCTGATGATGTTATAACATGCAGGAACTGAGCCCGTCACAAACAAAGCAGATAGTCTCAAGTTATCATCCATTCATGAAATCTATTTACAAATAGATGAAATTATCCAAATGATTGTTAAAGAGGAAGAGATAAATAAGGATGTTTTATTTTTTTATGTCTTTCTCTGTATTTGATTACCTGGGATGGCAGTTCTCAGTGCAATTGTATAGCAGACCTGTATCTGTGTTCTCAAAAATAGCTGCAATACATTTTGGTTAAGGAAAATAACGAGATACGGCTGACGGTACCACTCATACCTTCCTGAAAGCAGTAATTATTTTTAAGTGAGATATCACCACTTACGAGGAGCTCCCCACTGCAGTTTTTTAAGTGAAACAGCTAATTTTTAACATAAAGGACTTGAAGCAGTATTATGAAGTTCCTACTAGATGTTTTAGTTTATGAAGACGTTTTAAATAGTATTTCAAAAAGACACAGTGAAAACTGATTGACATTTTATTTTTGAGAAATGTTTTGGCAAGGTTGCCGTGCTCCTAAGAGCAGGCAGTCATTGGTGTTGAAGCAAATTCTTTATTGTGCTTCCCTGGAAAAGCAACTTTTCGTAGCAGATTGTGAGCAGAAAGCTTACTTACCGTGTCTGGTTCATGTTATGGGCTAGACCCTGATTTCAGATACATCAGTATGTCCGGAGTGACTTCGCTCGCTGAGTGCCCAGGATCAGCCTGGCCACATGGGTCTCAACAGCCCCTGCCAAATTAACAGGGTAAGAGGGCAGTGTCCAATGACAAAACCAAGAAATTGCAGTTTAAGGTTTAAAAGGAAAATGGGTTGTACAGTTTCCCATTTCAGTCATTAACATACTTATAAACACGGGACCATATGCTACTCTAGCTTTGTGGAACGGGGAAATCCTGTGTAAAGATCAAGGACAAGCTATATAACTGACTGGTAGGAGAGCGGCCTCGCTTTGTACCTCTGCACAATTACTGCGAGCTCCTGGGAAGTGGTTTTAGTGCTGGGGCAGGAGCAGCGAACCCCGAGCCGGGTCCCTCGCAGGTGCGGTGCCGACG
>NW_009630062.1:0-456 GCF_000690535.1 Cariama cristata
GGGGGGGCTGCAGGGCTGCTCCTACCACCTGTGCTCACTCCTGTCTCAGCTGCTGCTGTGCAGCATTTTTGACCCCTTCTTAAATATGTTATCCCAGAGTTGTGACCACTGTTGCTGATGGGCTGGGCCTTGTCCAGCAGTGGGTCCGTCTTAGAGCCGACTGGCATTGGCTCCATTGGACGTGGGGGAAGCTTCTGGCAGCTTCTCACAGAAGCCACCCCTGTAGTCCCCCTGCTACCAAAGCCTTGCCATGTAAACAACTGTATGCTTTCTGATTTGACATACGTCTCTAGCTAAGAGTACCAATAAAAAGCATCCTTAGGTGTGGAATATAAAAGCAGAGTAGCTATCATAGAATGGTTTGGGTTGGAAGGGACCTTAAAGATCATCTCGTTCCAGCCCCCCTGCCATGGACAGGGACACCTTCCACCAGACCAGGTTGCTCAAAGCCCCATC
>NW_009630062.1:483-11464 GCF_000690535.1 Cariama cristata
ACTTCCAGGGATGGGGCATCCACACTTTCTCTGGGCAACCTCTGCCACTGCCTCACCACCCTCATGGTGAAGAATTTCTTCCTAATATTTAATCTAAATCTTCCCTCTTTCAGTTTAAAGCCATTGCCCCTTCTCCTATCACTCCATGGTCTTATAAAAAGTCCCTCCCCAGCTTTCTTGTAGGCCCCTTTTAGGTACTGGAAGGCTGCTATAAGATATGTATATCTTCATAATTTCTTTAAATCTTTACAAAGTATGGACTTATTTGGGCTTTTTTTTTCCATACAGTTCCATTTTACAGTTAAGTCAATTTAAACTTGGAGTATTGCCAAAAGCTCTTGTCTTGTTAGTGTCTTCCCTTGTGCTGCTGGCATTAGGGATCATTGTGTTAGAAGGTGATCCAGCTGGAAAAAACAAGTACGCTGCCCATTGTTTCTCTGAGCAGCTTTCGTCTTTGTGTTTCCTGATCCAAGCTGCTGTATGGCCTTAGGGTTGGAGGTGCTCGGGCAGGAGTGTCTGGAGGGTGAGACAGTCCATTTTCATCACAAGGAGTAGTTAAGTTGGCTTAGAGCAATTGTCAAACCACAGCGGCAACATCACTAAAGAAAGCAGTTTGGTAGGGTTCATGTAGTTGTAAATATAGAGTTCTGTAGCTGGATTGTGCCCTTTGCATCTGAAAACTCTGCCATGAAAAATAGGAAATGCATTTGTGATTGCATAGTGGCAAAAGAGTCTAAATGTTTATTTGATATACATACTGGGGCTGTGTAACTTTGATTACACTTGTTTGTTTGTTCCTTATGATCCAGGACTTCAAGATGACAGGAAGAGAGTTTCTTGAACTAGATTCTCCACAGCAAAGACTATATTTGGCAAAACTTAAGCAGATGGAAGTCATACAAAAGATGTTCAATGAGCTTCCTAAAGCAGATCAGTAAGTGCTCATAAAATAAATGAAGATAAGTGCATCAAACATTTCAAGTCTTTGGGAGGCTTTTCTTTTCCCTTGTTCTTGTATTGCAAATCTTCCTTGCAGTTATAAAAATATTTAATTGTAAAGATGCTTATTATTGTCCAGAACAGAAAACGGGTTTTGTGGTTTTTAGATATGGTTAGTTCGCTGTTATCTCTGGTCCTGCTCAGCTGGTTTCTGGCATGTACTCCCCAGTCCTTAAGATTCTGGGATGGCAGATCAGCCCTGACGGGCTCTGAGCATCCATACAGTCCTGTGCTAGAGCTAATAAATTTTCTAAGAAACTGAAATGTTGGCGAGCATAAGGCAGATACCTTTGTGCTTCTGCAGGAGTCATCTTGTGTCCAGCAGGGCTGGCCTGGGGCCAGAACTGAGGGAGCATCAACCTGCTAGTTCCTGCATTTTGTTCTGTACTGCTCCTTATTTCAGGAAGGCAAGGCTGAGGTATCCAGGTGGTGGTGGTGGACGAGGCAGCCAGAGTCCTGCAGGCTCACCGGCAAGGTTCTGTGCTGCCCAAAAACAGCTAAATGCCTTCCGAGCCTCACAAACAACCTTTATGTGTTTTGTGATTTTGCATTTCACTGCAAAACCTTACTGGACCTGAGTATCATCTCCTGTATCATCACCTATATCATCTTGGATAAATTTTGTATAAATAAGAGTAATGAGAAGCTTTTTTTTTTTTTTAATAGAACTAAATTGCTGGCTAAACAAAGTGCTGGTAGTAACACAGGGCCTCCCCACACAGGTTTTATCCTTCGCATTGCAGTTAGCGGTGCAGTTTTGTGTAGGATCTGCTGTGCTGGCACTCAACTTAGAACACTTCTTCCCCAGAAGAGCTGGGGAGCTGAGAGGGAGGCAGATGCCTCGGTGCTGATGTGGTAACATCTTGTTACAAACTGTAGTACCTGGGGACTCCTGGGCCTTGGAAAGAAATAGCTGTCAGGGTGTGCACCTTTTTTTGAAACTGTCTTGGCGGAACTTAAAAGTTTGTATATCCAGAGGGGAGGTCAGTAGTGGCTGGTAGGGAAGAGGAAGCATCCTATGGTCAGATTGAGAGAGTTCCTGCTCTCCAAAGTTCTTGTTTTCAACACTAGGGAGCTAGTATTTAAAAAAAAAAATATTTAAAAAAAACAAAACAAAACAAAACAAATCCCAAAAAACCCCCAAAAAACCCTAAAAACCCCAACCAAAACCAAAACAAAAAAACAACCCCTCCCAAAACCAACAAATCCCCTCCCCCCCGAAAAAAACCAAACAAAACCCAACCCTCCCACCCTCCCTTTCTTTCCTTTTATGCAGTCTGCCGGTTCTGTACATCAGTAAGCCTGAGTCAATTCTGCTGGTCCTGCGTACATTAATGTCCTCTATTTTGGATTCTCAAATATGCTGCTAAATTTTAATCTCTGTCCCGTACATGTATGTATATGCACACAGGCATTTCACTGCCTCTGATTTTAAATGTACTAAAAGAATGAAATGGCTGGGTTGCAGAATCTGTACTCCAGCGACATTTCTGTGAATGACATCCAGTATTGGGAGAATGATGATTTGAAAAGCAAATAGGCCCCTTTCTTTTTAAAACCCAAGAAAAGAAATATGGCTCCTAAACAAGGGCAAGAGAAATCTGACCAGTCAAGTTCTTTTGCTATATAGCATCAGAATTGAATTGTTGGTAGCTTGTTTTCATGTTTGAAAATCTGATATGTACCAGGAATGAAAGTATTCCTACTCAAAATGAGAAGTAGTTGGTGTCATTGATGTCAGATGTTTTTAATGTTTTAGGTTTTGCAGAATTAGCACCCACATCTCTGAAGCCTTTTTTTTGTATGGTTTGTCAGTTCTTAGTGTTATGCTAAGCATTAAAATCATAGAAAGGTTTGGTTGGAAGGGACCTTAAAGATGATCTAGTTCCAACCCCCCCTATCATGTGGAAGAGTTCTAAATAAGTGGATTTTTAAAAATCATGTATTTTAATTGCTAAATGGTTTAGAGATTGTCACATTTGATAATTTTGCAAATAAGTATGACATTTGACCTAGCATAAATTTTGTGACTGGTTAAGCATTTTATTTTCTTCAGGGCTTTAGCGGTAAATCCAACTTATGACGCATTTTAAGAGTACACTTTTAACATAATAATACTGGCACAGCCTCAGAATTGGAGTGCCTTCCAGTTAATTGCTTTGCCTGGCAATAGTTATCATTCCAGGAATTTTAGATTTGTGGAAACCTAAAGCAAAGAGTTGTTTCCACTAATCAACTGACTATACCAGGTATAATGCTAAAGAGAATGCACAACTTCCTTCTGCGAGTCAAATGAAATAAATCACAAACTGCTCATCAGACTTGTAAAACTGGCACGCTTTCCCATTCCCTCTCTTGTGTTACCTGCTGTGATGGAATGTACTCAAATGGCAACTGTTTGTCAAGATATTAAACGCTGACTATCTCTGACCTATCTGTTGTCTTTTGCCTTCGCCATATTACAGATTGCAACAGGAACAGCTGCTCTAAACCGCATTTTTAAACCATGGTAGATAACAGAATCCAGTCTCTCTTATCAAGGGAAAAATAGAAGCTCCAGTTCTGTAAGCCAGTATGTAACCTTTGAGTAGCGTAACCTCCTAGCAAGGTAGGACCTTAGGTTCACGTGTTCCATGCACACCAGGAAGGCTCACAGCCCTTCAGCCTACAGAATCACTACAGGTGATCTGCCAGCAGCTGCTGAGATCATTACTGCAAGATGTCAGTTGCCATAGTTGTCCCACCTGATCTGTTCTGTAAGCTCTTGCATTGAAACTAAATCCATACTTTTGGGTAAGCAGGCTAAAACAAGGCTGATTACAGGAGCTAGCTGTGGTGTTATATATATATAATTTTTATATTTTTTTTTATATATATGATTTTTTTATTATTTCTTTTGAGAAAACATTCTCCTTAGAAATGTGCTGATTAGGAGAGCAAATTTCATGAAGTTTCCATTAGCCATCATAAAAAATTTTGTAGAAGAGGCTTCCTGGCCTTTCTGTTACTTCTTCCTTGACGTGTGTGTAAACTCAGGCATTTAGCGAAGGATGTTGTACCGGTGGCTTTTGAAAGTAGTTACTCTCCATTTTGCACCAGCGAGAGATTTGCATCCCTTACCTCTTATTGTAGGATATTCAGAAGTGAATTGTAGCAGTGAGCAAACCAAACTTTTTTTACAGTTCTCAATTGCTGACACAACTTTCCTTCTTTCACAGGAACCTTTGTAATCATGGCTCATACTTCCTCGGAGCAAATTCAAGCTTATGTGGCTTAGCAGCAAATAATTTCTTCAGGAACATCCTACACGTCAGAAGGGCTTCCGTGGTGTCTGCTTTGCCGATGGCCGTTATTCCATTTCTTTCAACAGTAGCGGTTTATGAAGTTTTTGTGCGTGAGCCTTTATTTTCAGGTAAAACCCTCATTATTCCTTGTTTTTGAAAGGGCTTTGCTTTCTGTACGCAGTGTAACGCTAGAGGAGCTTTTCCTCTCTGCAGAGCAGTGGTCTTGAACTGGTGTGGTCTTGAAAAACCTGTTTGTAAAGCAGGGTTTGAAAAACAGATTATTTAATGCATTGGGCAGCTGTGAGTTCTTGAAGTTGAGTGGGAAAGGAGATACCTATGTGCATTTATATATGTTTATAAAAAAATTTGTTATGCATCACTGATTTTTAGCATTTTTCACCCAAAGTCATGTAAAAGTGACTGCAACAAAGCATTTCAGTTTCCTCCATCTGTATGATTTCATTTCAAGTTCAACTTCAGAGTGATAAATTCTTCATGGTTTGGAATGAAAGCGATTATTTTTTTGCTAAAGGAAGAGTCCTTCTTTCAAAATTTCTTGCGTACCAATACAGCTTGGCCGTTTCTGTCAAGCGCCTGTTTCTGTGTTGTTGCACACAGCTTATAAATTGGTGTGGTGGAGCCGTGTGGATATTGACGGTGAAATTCGTTTGTCACGCAGGTGAACTAAACTGTGAGGTCTGTGCTGTGGTCAGAGGAGGATTAACAGGAGCTGTTGTGGGTGGTCTCTATCCTGCTTTCCTGGCTCTCCCTGTGAACGCAAGCCTTGCAGCCAGGTACGTCTTATTAACCCACAACCAGTGAAATGTATTTGTTGGTCAAATCTTCAGTTCTTAGTTTAAATTCTGTGGATTTTTAGTCTATGCACACCTATTTTCTGGTGGGCTTTTAGTACATGGAAGAGGATTTACATTAAGGTCATCTAATTACAAGGCAAAGTTTGTAAGAGCTACACCAAGCCTCCAAAGTGAAACGAAATCTGCAAACTGATACACTGTAAAGCACTTGCGTTTAGCGGGAACCTTACAAGCTACCCATAAGGTGCCTGGGTGCGTGAAATTGCGGCTGCCGTCCTGCCAAGTGGTGAAGATTGCTGTTCAGCTGGAGGGCCGAGAGCCCGTACTCATCCTGCTCAGCGCCCAGCAGCCAAACTCCCTGGCAGGTCTAATTCTGTGTCTAGGGTCAGAGCGCAGTGAGGAGATCGCGAGACTTGGCAAGATGTTGCTATGGGGTCAGGATGTTTTATAGCGTTTATCCAGGAGCGAGCTCAGTACCCAGTACCACCAGGTGAATTTAATTTAGGAGAGGAAGGAAAGTATGAATATCTACCTAAATATTTTTTAATTACTTTAACATTAAATCTTGATGCTTAAATTGGATGGAAAAACAAAAGTAACTTTCTACCACTTTTTATGTTGTTTAGGTATTCCTCATCTCCCTTGCCAGGGAAAGAAAATCTATTGCGCTTTTGGATCACAGCTGCTCAGCCCGTCTTTAGAAAGATGAGTTTGGGTGTGCTTATACAGGCTCTAACTGGATTGTATCTTGCCACTAAACATCATGGAATATATGTCAAAATACTGCAGCAGATGAACACTAGCAGGGATCCTGAAGAGTTACAAGCATGAAGTTAAGCAACTTTTCAATTGCCTTGGATAAGTGACCATAATAAACAAAAATAAGGAAGTTGTTGCTTGCTGTCTTTTTTTTAATAGAAAAACAAAGTTACGGCTCTGCACTGGCAGGCTTTTCAGTTCTGAACTTAAATGCAATTATGTCCAGCTCTCATTTTATCTTCTATATATTTTATGCTGAATCTCAACATTACAATCTGTTCCACAGCCCCCTGCAAATGATACCCTCATCTCCCCTGCACCCACCCTAGTCCAGCTCCTGGCATCCTCCTGCTTATAGGCAACGGCAGAATTATTTCCCCAAATCTGTGTATCCCACCTAAATGGGGGGAAAAACTGTAGAATCAGCCACTCTCAATGTGCAGTTTTACACAGGGTGTTCTTTAAACACAGAGCCCATTTGAACAACTCCTATACCCAAGAGAGCCTTCAGACATTTACAGTCCAATAGCAAATACAACCCTATAAAGAGAGTATTGTTGGTTCGAGCAGAAAACCTCTTAACTACAAGCTCTAGAGAACATAATTTTTTAAAAATCAGTAAATTTAGAAAAGGCCTTTGTGTTTTGCAAAAGATCTCTTGTGTTTCACAGGGAAAACTGATTACAGTTTTGACGAGTGGCATGAGAAATCCCATAATCTGGAAGTACCAAGAGCTGCCAAGTGTTGGAATATGGCTCTCTACATTTACCTCAGTAGCATCTCTCCAGGCAGCTAGAGATTGCAGGAACACCAATTTGTTTTTCCCTCCCAGATGCTGCTAAACTCTTCAGAGGAAAGAGAGAAGTATTAATTTGGAATGCTACTAAGAGTCACAGCACTGGAATCAAACTGTAAAGGACTAACAGAGAACCAAGCATGAAATTGTTTCTTATTTAAATGCTAAATAGTCTTCATGCAACTGTGAGGTGGAGAAATACTGGAAAATGAAGGTACTATTGCCAGGCAGTTAAACATTGATGGCACTTGGTTCTGTGGTTATGTATGGTTTAACACACACAAATTTCAATACTGAACAGGGTATTTGCTACAACTGGAGGCCAAGAAGGCAGAGCGTGTCCATATACTTTTCAATTTTTAAGCAATGTTTTCTGTGAAATGTTCCTTTTTGTCAAGCTGCAGACTATTTTCACTAGAATGCCTGGACGCTAGAAAGCCAGCACGCTACTTTAAACTGCTCTCTAGAAATAAAGCATTTAAGATTAACAGAAATCAAAGTGTACAGTGCATGGCTCACTCTGGAGCTTTAAAAATGTTCTGTCCCTCCAGCACCCTCAAACCTTCTGTTACACTCACTCCACTGTTTAGCATGAAAATAACAATTTGATGAAAGATTATGGGTTAACAGCACATTATTAACCAGTCATCAAACTTCAGAACCTAAAAATGGGTCAGAAAGGAGGAAGATGCCGGTAGACCATGGAAACATTTATGTAAGTATTCTGCTCCTCTGTGGTTTATTGATCAAACATATCCACCTTAATGAAATACTAAGAAAGAAAAATAACTATAAAATAAAAGGAGTGGTGATTCTCAGAAGTACAACTCTGTCTTCGGTTGAAGGAATAACGCCTTCATTTTGTCCTCACCACAGCATTAACTTGAAAGGCAGATGAGTAAGAACATTTCTCCAAGATCCATTTTGTCTTGTTTTCCAACTGATGACCCCTACAGATAGCAGCAACAGCATTTTCCCCTTTCTGTTTTCCCATTTTGTGTTACAAACCACTCAAATAAAGCAAAGCATTAATGAGAAGATGAAAAAACATTTGAGCCCATAAACTGAAAGATCAACAAGTCTGATTTTATTACGATATTGTATTCTTTTCTGGATGGCACATAATTACAAAGAAACATTTACAATATATTTTCAAGTATTAAGTTATGTCATTTCAAGGCTTCCACTTCAAAAAGCTACATTAATAATACACCATACAGATAGTACAGTCGGTTAGAGTTTCAAATAACTTCCTCCCCTCTATTTGGTTTAAATATGATTCAGTAGGCACTAGAAATGCCTGCAGCCACTTACTTTCTTGGGACTCGACCTTGTTCTTGTACTGGTATACCTCCTTTTGCATGTCAGAAATCAGTTACTCTCAGACACAGCTCACAGGTAGTTTCATGACTAGAGAGATGTGCAGGTTCACAACAGAGACCACAACTACGTCCCTGACCCCTACCATTTAGCAGTGATGCAAAAAGAAAGAATGCATATTTAATTTAACTTAAAAAACACTTCTACACTGAAGTAACTGTAAAAATACCATTGTAACATCCCAAACTTAGCATTTCTCTTTTCATCAAGCACGTTAAACTTCAGAATCAAGCATGTTCATGAAGTCTGAGCTAGGCAGATCGAGCCTAGGTTGACTCTAATTCGATTATTTCCATTTTGCGTACCAGTCAGTACAGGTCTTGATGGTTAACTCTGATTCCTGTAGTACTGGTATAACCCATCAATTACAGCAGGTTACACAGTTTAAGACTGAAACTTTGAACAGTCCTGTTGATGCCACCACAGAGGTGTAAGGTAACACATATCCCACTAAGTCTTTTTTGTGCTGGCAATATACCCTGAACAGTTGGAATTCTGCATACAGTGGAGTAAAACCTGTTTGATAGGATATTCTCTTTTAAAAAAAACATCTTAGATGACAGTAAATGAACCCAGCATTCAACCTTTTCTTTTTTTTTAAAAAACCAAAGACAGCAAAAGCCCTGTTACCTCTTTATTCTCATTTCTTATACTACCTTTTAAAATAAAGCAGGAAATGTGGCCAGCAGCTGGTCCCGTCTCTTCTGCCCCAACACAGCTGAATCCACTTTAGCATAAAGAAAAACAAGGATGCTAAATACACATATACTTTATCACACAGTGATGTTTCACAAAGAAAAATCAAACTCCTTTTATACTGATGAACATGTGATAGGGTCTAGCACCAATAAAGCAAATGACTGGGAGAAAATGCTTTCACCTTCTACTTAGCCTTAAACGCAAAATTTAAGGCTTTAAGAAACAAGACTTCAGAAACACTACATAGAATCTTTTTTTTAAAGAATAAATGAAACCGTTTTAGGAAAGTCTATTCTTTGTGAAACCTCACTTTACATATTATAATTTTCACAATCCTTCTTCCCCCAACTGACATACATATAAACAACCTAAACATCATAATACAACTGAAAAAACAACCCACTCATCTTTCGTGATAGGGAGAAACACTGACTAGTACAAGAAAACACACGCTACTGTTTGTCAAACTATTTTTCCTCCTATCTCACTTAATTATGGAGCGTTTTTTCAAATTATGAGCCTCAAGATACATATTTACTCATCTCCAAACTGTGCTTAATTATATAAAGTTATAGATTTCTGGATACTGTAAGAGGCTAAATTAAGAACTCTACAGTAAAATTAAGCACATGCATATACATGCAATACCTTTAAAATTTAAAGCTACTCTGAAGTAACATAGGAATTTCAGTGTGCATGGGCACAGAGATTTACTGATGGGAGAATAAAGTAACAAGTTACTTCGATGCACTGCATTCTTGAAACCACAATTCTTGTTAGAGGTCCATGCAAAAAAGTGACTCCTCTACGTAAGGATTCCACTGTACAGATATAACCAGTGTTCAGGTTCTGTTTAATCAGGCAAAGCTCCGCATCATGAATTAGAGTAAGCTAGAGAAGCACTTTTTAAAGGTACCGTGCATCCTAACACTAGACAGTATTTTAAACCAACAGGTCACAAATTCTTTTTTTTTTCTACTTAAAAAGCAATTTACTTACACTTTTGGGACAGTCCCCTATGATAAAAGGCTGTAAATGTCACATCCCTCTTATCAGCATATTTTCCCTTTTCAGCTCATCAGATACTTAGTTTAATAGAAAATTCCTATTTCAAATGGCACAAGCATTTATTTTTTAATTAAAAAAGTACCTCATGTATTGGCTACTATGTGCATACTCATATAAAAAATGAAAAGAGGAAAATAGCTAATTAGAACGATGCAATTGTAATTGTCACTATTAGTTATCATCCAGAGATAGAAACATTCTGGCAGAGCAGGCCAAGGACCAGAGAAATCATTTCCTGAACCAGTCATTACAAAAGACTGGCATAAGCAAAGCAAGCTGTCTGATACCGCATTATGGGAATATATTGATCCTTACCAGGTTGCGAGGTGGAAAACGACTGTTCTTTAACCCCTACACAACGGAGCCTGGCAGGGCAAGCACCTAAAAGAGAAACTGTCAGAGAGGTTTTAATAGTAATGTATAACTGAGATGCAGTACAATTTTATATGCATGCTTTCTTTTGCCGATCATTACTATTTTCTTAAGTCTGTCCAGTGACGATGTCTTAATGAAGTTTTTGGTTTGGTTTTCTAAGCAAGCATTTTCGGCTCCTCAGGATAAGCAGGCTAGACATTATCTGACTCAAGATCGGGTAGTCAGTGTTATCTTTACTGGCAACTGTGAAGTGGAACCGAGCACACCTTCATGCATCAGGTCGGCATGATCTTTTCACCCAAGTGCTGCAAACGGGCTCTGGCGGCACCTCTGCGTGTGTATGCGCGTGTCAGTTTGCACGATAATTATCGCACTGCTGTACACAGCTTTGCACGACTCTTACACCAAACAGGCTCAGATCACTACCGTCCACACGCCAGATTTACATGACCTTTAACCAAGGCTGCCATCTGGCTCCCAATGTGCCGTTCAAGAGAATTATTTTTTTTGTTACCCTGGCCACTTAAGCGCCAGGTTCCCCTCCTCTGCATCTCCCCCAATACCACCCCATCAACCACTGTATTTATTCTTTTCCTCCACACCATCGCCTGCTTCCTCCGCCACGACGCGAGGCCCCTAGGGGCGAGAACCCCACGAGTACTTGCAGCAGGTACTTGACCCTACATTTTGAAGGAGGCCGCTGCCCGCCGAGCACAGATGGAGCAGAACTCCACCGACACCTGATCCCGGTCCACGTGGAGGCAGATCCCGCCGGGGGCCGCCCACTCCTCCTCCGTCTCCGTCAC
>NW_009630063.1:0-2326 GCF_000690535.1 Cariama cristata
TCCTTCCTGTGCCCGCAGCTCCGCCTTGTTGGAAGCGTAACCTGTAGATCGATGATGATTTCTTTCTGAAGGAGCGCCAGGTAAGGGGCCCATCGGTCTTCCCGCTTCCTCTTCCACCGGGGGCGTACGGTGGCCTGCGGGGCCGTGCCCTGGGCCTGGCGTAGCGCGGCTGGGGTAGGGATGGGAAAAGTACGTCAGGAATCACCTAGGGTGGAAGGAATGCTTAGGTGCCTAAATTAAGCTCTTGGTGTCAAAAAGCGGCCTTGCCTGTTTCCCATAGTCTTCATTTGACGAGGGAAAAGGAGAGAATGTTTTGTGGCCCATCAGTCCTTTTCATACAAGTAAATGCTGTCATCGGGAATGATGGTTAGCTAAATAGGGGATATGTGCTGGATACACTGTTCTTTTTAAAAATAAATGTATCTATTAAAAAGTTCTTCTGTTTTAAGACTTTTTTAGTAAAAAAAAGAACTAAAAAGAAAGCATGCAAATACTGCAACCTAGTGCTGTTATGGATCTAAATGCTGATTCAAATAACTGTAAAGTATTTTGGAGGGGAAAACACCTTTTATTTTTAACTTGTAGATGCAGAATGTAAGTTCATACATTCTTCACTGAGACCAAAAATGATCTTGTTTTGAGATACAGTACTTTCTCTAACATTTTGTTTTGTTTATAGAGCAATGAAAAACAAAACCACAATGAAACGTGAAGCATTTTTACAAGTTGTGTCTAAAGACTCAGTGGAAGACTTCCTGCATTACACCCAGAATCCTGTAAGTAAGCCAGATGCAAATGCATGACCAATAAAATTATAAGTCTATTATTAGTGCAGAAGTTTTGTGACATAGAGACAGAAACTATTTCTCTGGTACCTGCAGATATGCTAGAATAATTGTGGTAGAAAATAAGTTAAAATGGCACTTAGTTATAAACCAACTAATTTTTTAACATTTGGTTGTTGTATATGCAGTTTACACTTTTTTTAAAATAAACAATTAGTACCGTGGTAATACTTGGGGGAAAAAAAAATACTCATTTGATGTTGATGAAGTATTGTTTTTTTTAATTTCAACCTAGGAAAGAGTTTATTGTTCTGTAATGAATATGAGTTAATACAAATATAGCAGAGCCATCTTTCACTAGTATTTGTTCATTCTTTTGATAGTTTAGGTTGTCCACTTATTCTTTAGTCCTTATGTAGTTGTACTTGGTAGTTCTTTTTATCACTATATGTTTTAGAGATGGGATAGATTGCTATCTCGAAATGCAGTGTGGAGAGAAGCAGAAGGAACAAACAAATCCACTGAAATCTACTAATTAAAAGTTCATTCTCATGTTGCATATGTGATATTACATAGTAATCAGAAATAATAATTTACATTGTGGAGTTTTCCACTGAGCTTCAATCTGTCTGGTATTAAGATATACATGATTTCTCCTAAACGTCTTTTGCTAGCCTTAATAAATAGTATTGTCAGGTTAGTTTCTTAAGCTTTCTAATCAGTACTTTCCTAATATTACCTTCATCAGGATAAAGTGGATCAGTTGACCTCGTAAGTCCGTAGAGGCATGAACTAACTTACTAGTGTAGCAAATGTATTAAACCTATGATTTCCATGATAGAGATCATGTTCTTTGTAATAAACTTAGAAATGTTTGTCTCCTAAGCATCACTGAATCTCTTTTTCCAAGAAATTTGCTAGGTTTTTATTTGCACTCCTGTATGTAATTATAGATGACAACTTTATTACCAGATTGTCTTTGCTTCAAATCTCCTTTTCATTTTTCCCCAGATATAAACACTTTAATAAGAAACTGTTCTATTTAGGATAATATATGGTACTTGCAGCAATTCTTTTTTGATTAATTTTGTCATGTTGTTTCTGCCGTCTTCATCCAGTAATCTATCATAACGTATCTTGGTCTATTTGGATTAAAATTGTTTTTTCATCATTTTATTTTTCATCACCAATCTACAAGAGTTGTCTTGCAACTGTTTTCAGCTGTTGCCAATATCTCTGGAAAATGTATGTCACCAGTTATAATGAATATATTGATTAAAACTGTCTTAATGCCTTCATAGCATAAAGGAACATGAATATCCAGATTACTTTTTAATTGTCTAAGAGACCTAAGTTATTTTATTAATTTTCTTTTGAAACCTTCAGTGATGGAGGGTGTTTGACCATGTCTGGTCTTAGGATGAGGATCCTCATTTTAGGATCTCCCTTGAATAACTCTTGACTGCTTTTCTGGAGGAGGCTGTGGTAGTGTATTCTCTCATTTAGAACTGGATGTATAAATGTAGAAAGAAGAGGAAAGA
>NW_009630063.1:2357-3902 GCF_000690535.1 Cariama cristata
TCTCGCTGCTTTTGTTAGTTTTCATATTATATTCATGCCCTGCTTTATCTACCTATTTTGTGTTCTAGCCTCAGAATTTGCCTTTTATTTTTTTTTTAAAGTTCTGTTCTTAGCATCACTAATTCTTTCGATGTCTCTCATTTCTACACTCCCCCATCCCCATTTAGTTTCCCTTGTCCCTCAATGTTTTGTTTCATTCACATCTTCTAAAATTCCAGGGGGGTTCTGATTTTCCTTCAAGATTTGCCTTGGGCTTTTCACTTTTCTTTCTTTTAAAATATTACCATATTATGTTGCTATTCATTGAGGTCTTTATCAGCTGCTGTTAAATTTTTCCATGAAATCCTTTTCCAATTCAAGAAAATACATTATGTCTGAGACAGGAAAACAGGAATCACAGATACGACTGTCATTCAATGACACCCTTTTCCCTTATGGGTTTTGGAATACTCCTATCTGGTATCATCCCAAAGAAAGATCAGAAAGTTCTAGTCTTATCACTAATTCATTCTTTTTGTTCAAAACAGTACAATCTTAATATCATGTCTTTTGGGTTTATTTGAAGTAGAGGGCTGCAGAACTCCCTGTGTGGCCTTTGTTTTATTGTGTTTGTTTCCAGATGTAGAATAGGATAAAAATTCTGTTATAAATATGTAACAGGATCTTTCTTCTCATACCCATGTGGGAACCTTCTAATACTTACTGCTGTTTCTTTCATTATTTTCTATTTTTCTTTTTCCCTTCAACTTTTTTTTTTTCTTTTTGATTCCTGTTTTTTAGTGTATCTGCAAACTAAAAATATTTTTATTTCAAGATCATGGACATTATCCCTTTTTCCTCCGAAGTGTTTTTGATCCAGTAAACCTTCACTTCAGTATTGCAAATTACATCTCTAAAAATTATCTGTACTTCCTCTTGGCTGTGTCTGTTTTTTCATCTCATCTTTCCTCTACATATTCCCTTTCCTAGCAGGTTGCCTACCCTTCTTTGATGCTAACAGGCTCTTTGCGTCTCTGAGGTAAATTCTTCTAGTGAGGTTCTTCTGAGGAAATAGTTCAGATTAGTCTCTTAGTGAAGTCTCTTACAAAGACTAATAGTGGCTTTCCATTCTGTAGAGCTTAAGAGGGAAGCACGAGGTTAATGTGCTCAGGAGTTAGGTTTGATAGGGGGTCTTTAAAATAGTGCAGTATCCAGAGCGCTGTTCTATACAGATTTTGGAGTACAGTCTACAGTGCTGTCCCTATAGCTGAACTAACTGTTACATTTCTAGTCCTTGCATAAGGATTTTCTTTCAACAGCCATCATCAATCTATATTTAAGGTAGCAAAGATATGATCAGGGACTTTAATTCTGTGCAGTTGTCAGCTTCTTAGCTAAGGGTATGGAATTGTCTCCATTGGCAATGAAGTACTTAGAACATATGAGAGACAGAAGTTGATGTCATGGGGATGTGATTTATGTTCAGTAGTGTTGCTGCCAAGGGCTAAAGACTTTAGTCTTAAAAGAAGCAGTCTTGTTTCACAATCAAGAGTTAAAGCAGCAGGA
>NW_009630063.1:3933-9305 GCF_000690535.1 Cariama cristata
CTCATGCTATTTTTAAAAGAAATACAACTTCTGAAAGGTATTTTGTCTCTAAAACTGCAGAGGAATGGAAATTAATCCTTAATGTAAAAAAAGTGTTAATTTTAGGAAATATGATGATGAAATACAAGCCACTTCGCTGACGGGGAATTGTGTGGTATCTTCTGACCATTCACAGAAAAATACATTTGATCCTTTTGACTTGAATGAACTACTTCAAGAATTGCCAAGAAAGCAAAAAGAAGTACTATGGGAGAGACTGACGCAGCTATTGACAGAGATTTTGGTTGAGAACCCTGTGGAAACATGGCAGAGGACTGAAGATGATGAAAGTAATGATGACATGGAAGTTGAGATAGTTCCAGAAATGGTAAAAATCTTATAATAATATTATAAGTATTTCATATTTTCTGGGAAATAAAATCGAATATCTCCATAGCATCTGAAAATATGCAAGGGTTGTCAAACAAGGTCAGTTCCAACCATGACCTCCCTGCCCCATTCTTAACTGACTTCTTAACTGCTTCAGTTAAGCTGAACTTATGATTGGTCTATACTGTAAAAAATTAGATTTGCTGGTAATTTTAGTTATGAAAGATAGGACTTAGTTTTTTCACTAGAGTTGAATGGGCTTTTTGTATGTCTTATTTCAGTAAATAAATGGTGGTATCTCAGATGTTTGTTAAATATCTCGCATATACTATAAGAAATTCACTACCTGTTTTATTATGTCATTTTATTGAATGGAGATCGTGAAATCTAGATTTGAACACAGATTTCCCATAAATTTAGCCTCCACAGAATTTCTCTGATTTAGACCTTCATATACTGCTTTCTGCACTGTAGACCACATAGTCTTGAGAATATTGGGGGAAAAAAATTATCTAATTTCAGAAGAAAAAAAGACATGCAGTGGAGAAATCATTAGGGAGACCTAGAGGCTTGTAGAAAATACGTCATATGTAGAGAGGCTTTATAGAATCACGTACCTGGATCTAAGAATCACCAGATCTCAAAAATTTGAGTTGTGCAAGACCCTGCTAGTTAGAGTCTTTCTAGCTCTGAAACAGATGTGTGTGTGAGTGGTTTGTTGCAGATGAAGTTTTTAATGGAGAAATGGATACACATTTACAGTCACTGAGTTAGCGGCTAGCTGGACAAGAAAAAAGGAGAGCCCTTTTCAAACTTTTTGAAATGGATAATTAATAATCCATGCTTTTACCTGTTCCTATGTGATAGGTTTTGGGTGCCAGTATCCTCTTTCTTCAAAATGGAAGCATAATAACGATTCAGCTTTGTCCTCTGTTGCTAAGGTTTATTTCTTGTTGTAATTATCTTCTGAGTATAAAATAAACTGCAGAATTGTTTCCTTGACGCTGCTTTCTTTCAGAAACAAACTGTAGCTGTGATCCAAGGAGTGACAGCTGTAGTTACTGCTTCCATACCTGCAGTGGATGAAACTGTAAACTACAAAACTCTTCTGGAATGTGTTTTTATATTAAACGGTGCGTACTTATCTATTCTAGAATACAGCATTATACTGGTTTTTGGCAGATGAGTATACTAGTCTTTTTGTTTCACCTGACTGGCCTATGGAACAGAATTTACGGGATAAAAGTTGGTACTGATGTGAGCTCTTATTTATGAGACAAAATTAAAGAAACATTTACTTAAAAATCAGTTGCACGATCTAGAAGTTAAAACTTAAATAGTTTTCTCTCTCCCAGCTGTTCACCCAATGATAAATAACTTCTCTTATTCAGTGACTTATATTATTTTTAAGACAAAACTTAAGATTCCTTTGTTACTGATCCAAAAACTTGACCAAAACCTTAGAGTTAACAAAGCTGCCTAAATACCCACAGTGAGAATAAGCCATTAAGTTGTATAAATGTGACGAGCTGGTTGACATTGTGAGGTATAGTTAGTGTACTAACAGACTAGTGTTTTACAGGAATGACTTGGTTCATTGTGGTAAATAATTATTTTATTACTGTTGTAGGTGTACTTCCTGCATTACCTAATTCTGAAAAAAGCCTGCAGGGTGCTATCCAACGTGTATGTGAAATGTGGTGGGAGAAAGGACTGGAAGGGAAGGAGCAGATAGGGAAGACTTTATTTATCATTCTGCTAAGAAAAAGCCTGAATAAAGATGCTACGGTATGCTGAAGCTATATTGACTTTTAGATTATTACTGAATATTCTAAGAAAGATTATCCCTCCAAAATACCTTTTATTTCAAGTTCACTTGTTTTCTGTGTCCTAGGGCTTCTCAATTAATGAAACCTAGGATAGATGTTGGTTACAAAGCCTCTTTTTGGTGTTGCTTGCTTAAGCAACATATTAAAATGTTGCCTTTTCTAGAACAAAAATTAAAGATTTTGGCATCAATTTCACAAATGAACTAGGGTTTTTTACTTTTTTTTTTTAATTATTATTTCTTCACTAATTTGTAAAGTCCAAAGACCAAAATTTCAACAGCAACTAAGTCTTTTAGTTAATTTGGGTTTTAAGTATGTTCAACTTGTTATGTGGGAAGCTTAACTTTCTGTTACTCTATATATCTGTCCAAATAATTTCTTACTTCTCTCTTAATGGACTGAAATTCTTATTTTGAATGTGACTTAAAGTATTGTGACATACATCGTTTGCACTAACCCAATAAATATCTCCTTTACTTATTTCTTTCTTTTATTTTTCCCTGTTAACTGCTTTCATTGTATAAATTTTCAAAAGTGGATTAATACAGTTTTCATCTATTTGCGTGAAATAGCAGCTTTCTTTCTGTCCTTGAGCATGTCTTCAGTTGTTGGAAGTCAGTATTTCTACAGTTACACATATTTTTGTAATTTTTCCCATGATGTGGTGAAAGTCAATTAATGTTCATAATTTTGCAGTCTGAAAAATCTTCTGTCTGTAACAATGCATTTCAAATTCATTATTTAAAATCCTTTAAATGCTTCTTCACATTAAAGCTATACCTACTTCATTATAATGTGGGCTTTTTTTTTTCCTGTCAGGGTGCAGATGTTGTTCGTATATGGAATCTACATCAGACATTACTTTGTTTTGATTATGATTCAGAGGAGAGTCATGAAGTCAAGGACTTGTTGCTTCAGTGTTTTATGAGTGTAAAACACATTAAAAAAGAAGAGGTAAGTAAACTTTTATTTTACTGTGATTTTTATGTGAGTGGGCTTTGGTTACTTTTAATGGTTTTGCATTAAGCCTTTTTTTTCTACAGTACAGTAGGTAGCATTAAAAAAAAAACCATCTCTGACTCCAAGCTATAAATGGTTGATATTTGGTTTCATTTGGAAAACCCTTTATTCCTATTCCAGACTAAAGTGTAAAAATATATACCTAAATTGTCACTCAAGTTCTTGTATCCGAGTGCTTTGCTTCCAGTGCATGTCCCTCAATACTTAAAACCATTCTCTGGTATAATTCGCTTCTTTGATAGCAGTTTTTCTTTTATTGGAGACAGATAACTGTAGCAAAATAATTTCCCTTCTAAATGACACCATTTAGAAGATTGCATTGCCATACTCTGTTTTAACAGTAGCGTAAGAAGAGCCTAACTTTACAGCAAAATGAGAATTGTTTTATTTGACTACCTACATTTCTCTCAGTGAAGAATTGCTGTATTGTAGTGTGTGTCTGTGCACCAAGATAGTAGTTCCAAGCTTGTTTTTCTGGTCAGGTGACAAGACAACCTGACATTGGCTCTGAAGTTCTAACTCCTCCTTGCCTGTTTAAAATATTTTCCTTCATGGAATATATGAACTTCTGTCATAAAAAGAGCTCTGAGATTGCTGCATGACTGTAGCAGTATGAGGATATGGTGTTTTAAAAAATGGTTGTAGCAAATGAATTAGGTGAAATGTTTGATAGACCAGGTTTTGGATACCTGACAGTAAGAATAATTTTGTTTGTTTGTTTGTTACTTACACGTCATATTTTAAGATGTTTTAGTTTTGACTAAAATTGGGATGTACTAAGGCAATGTGAGAGTTGGGACAGGAAAAAGAGAAAACATGCGTAGAAAGAGGGGAGATAGGTAAGACTTTATTGACTGATATTTGCATTTAGTTTTATGTCTTTGGTGTAGGTCATTTTTTGTCCTCTTAAAGTGCGTACCTGTATGTGTTCTTTGTCACAGTACTTAAAATGCCTTAGCTATATTTGATTCTGTATTTTCTTCTGTTTTATTTGAATCCACTGCTTCGCTTTAATATTTCATATTGGCACAGTAAATAATTGGGAATTATAAATGTAAAATTAAACTGCTACCTAGTCTTCAGAAACAAATTCTTGTAGTTATTTTTTTCCTTCCACATCTTGTGAGATTTTTAATATAACACATGTTAATTACTACACAAATTTTTCTGAAGAAAGTTTGTACCTTGAATCTTTGCATGAAACACAGTCTGCAGTATAAAAGTGGGGTTCTTTTGTGTTTTGTTTTGGTTTTTATTTATTTTTGGGAAAAAAGTGGTAATAATCAGACTTGGTACTGAATCTTTCTCCTGGCATATCTAAACACATTCCCTTTGCTCCGCAAGAATATGCAGATTTGGTGACTCTTCACACATTTACTTTTTTCCCCAAGCTTTTGGGCAAATCTCCTCCCAGTGATTTCTTGTCTCTTGACATTTTGTCACGTTTTCTCTTTCATATGCCTATTTCTTTCTAGGTAGATATAGAGAGAGCCTTACTGCACCCTTTGCTCTGGCATATGATCGTTAGTGGTTTAAATCCTTAATCCTGAGTCCTTAGCTTTATGGCTAGAATGTTGACTGAAAGTAGCAGCTCCCAGCTGGGAGGTGAATTTGCGTTGTTAGTCCATCCATTTCTTTCTGATAAAAGTAAAAGATCTAAACCACTGTTCACAAGTATAGACTCTTATTGATTATGTCCAATCTTCTCATCGGTTCTTTGCATTGAATTACTAGTATTGCCTGCCAGGCATCAACTCAGAGTGCTGAAAACTTTGAGTGGGCTTGCGGAGATTTCTTAATTTCAGAGAATCCTTTTTTAATATTATTGAGTCCTGTTTCTTAGCCTAAACCTCTTTACAAAAAGCTACAAAGGCTGTCAGTGCAGCTGTCGGGTCCATAGTCATTGTTGCCAGATCCAGTTTTGGACCTGACCTGCTTATTAGATTGTGACAGTGGGTAGAACTTGATAGGATATCTCCCTTTCCAGGGCTTCCAAACCCTGAAAGAGCTCTTCATCTCCAAGCCTGGTAAGTTCTGACATAATCAAGGATGCTTTAGCCATTTTCAGATTTTTTTTTTTTTCTGATTTTAATGTGTACTGATGTAGGAATGCTGTGGGTTTGGCTTTGGTTTTTGGTTTGGTTTGGGTTTTTT
>NW_009630064.1:0-29209 GCF_000690535.1 Cariama cristata
AAAGGTCTTTTCCAACATAAATGATTCCATGATAGCCTGAAGTCACACTGTTATCAAGTCCCATAAGAAGCATTTGGCATACTTAAAACTCCCATGCAATTCAGTATGATCATCTCTGGGAAGAACTTTTTCAGATTCTACTATCAATCAGCAACAATAAATCCTCTGTACTTTCTTCAAGGTCTAGGACTGTTTTATGTGTAAATTATTACAAAAAACTTATTTAAAATTACATTTTCTTCCAATGAAAAATTGTCTTCAAATGGAAGGAAAAAAAACCCAAACAACTTATGAATCAGTGTGAAACTCCCTTCAAAACAGTTAAACTGTCTTAAAACTGGACATCAACGGACTGCAAATATTTATTAGAAGACTGATGAAACGACAGCCTTCCCCATAAATAGAAAGAACTCCTTCCCTGGCAAAAGTAGGAACTAAATTTCAAAAGGACACACTACAACAGAAAAACAGCGTACAGAAATTATTAGCAAAAACCATCAATTTGACCTTAGCAGGCAATACATAGAGCCTGCACTAGCACTACAATAAGTATGTTGCCTTACATAAGGGTCAAAATCGGTATACAACAGCCACTCTTGTCAGTAGTTACAAGTTGCTGGACAGACAGCAGATGGGATTGATCCAATGTCTAAGGAAGAATATGATTAAAGAAATCATAAAAATATCTTTCATTGCGGTTTTTCCAGAAGAACATCACATTTACAAAGAAGAAAATCAAAATCTCAGCAACGGTCTTCCCTTTTTCTGCAGTAAGAGCACAAAAATTACTACAAAATAGACCAAATTGTCAATAAGTAGATAAAATAATACCCTGAGCAATGAACCCTTATCTGCAGATGGATTTGCCATACTTGCTTACAACCAAACCACAACTCAGAGAAATTTCCCTTCCTCACTCCATGAACAAGCTAATCAATTCAACTTTTTCAGACACAAGGTTAGTATAGACGACTAGATGGTCCTTCCTTTCCTCATATGTTCTGATTCCTTCTTCTGTATGCTCTAGTTCTGCATCTAAATACTCAATACTTTTTCAAGTTTTGCTCTGGGCTGCAGGCACAGATATACCATAGGTACTCCGGGATTTACTCTGCATCACTAGCCATTGCTAGTGGACCCAGTTCAGACTGACACTGTCCTTATCTCTTTTTCATATACAAATGTGTCTTTGCAATTTTTTTTTTTTTTTTAAATCTTCAAGATCCTACAAATTAAGCTAATGAACTCAATGATATATGAAGGTGATGTTTGTATTAATAAGTTTGTGTAGCAGTTAGCTAACCATATATATCATACCTATCATTCCCAAAGACAATCAACCATGGATATTAAATAGATTCTTACAAAAAACCAAACCAAACCAAACCAAATCATAGAGATATCATCTCAGTTATTTAAATGAATGAAGATGATGGTGGCTTACACTCCAAATGTCAACTGTAGAATTTAGCACCAAGGGCTTATAAAAGAACATCAATTCTGTTTGAAAAACATATTTTAATGGTGCTGATTTTATATAATATTATGAACCACTCTAAATGTCACCTGAAAGGATACGAAACTCCATTTTTGCACCATCTGGAATGTACTCCTGATTAACTTGTTCAGCAATGTGATCGTATCACCTAAACAAACTAATTAACATCAGAATGACACATTCGGCAGTTTCAGTGGCATTTATCTCTGTCCCATTTGTTCCAGGTAACTTTTTTTCCAGAATGACCTTATGCTTGGATTGTGCCACCAAGTTAGCTGCATGTTAATCCTCCTTCCAAGAGTAAGCATATATTTCATCAAAACTTACATGATGCTAT
This sequence comes from Cariama cristata, assembly GCF_000690535.1. Taxonomy (NCBI): domain Eukaryota; kingdom Metazoa; phylum Chordata; class Aves; order Cariamiformes; family Cariamidae; genus Cariama; species Cariama cristata. The sequence continues at coordinate 1,836 of NW_009630064.1, forward strand.
AGTTTTACACAGCAGAGTGAAAGACGCTGAGTAACAAATTACTTTGGTTATGTGAAATCTGGAACTTCAGAAAACAACCACTAAGTCTCTTCAGCTAAAATAGAAGTCTTTGAGGCTAGTTCATTGTTGAAAATTTTGAATTGGAGGATTGTGCACTGATTTTAATATTAGAGTACTAAGAGATTAATACTTTTCTGCTCTTTAATTTGCCTTTTTTTCTTTTTTTTTTTTAAGAGAGCATGTAATAAGTCATCTTCTTAAGCATCGTGCAGGTAGCACACCTTTAGTTTTATTTTCAAATGGCAAGTATGCATGTGTAGTTATTCCCTTTTTTGGTTGAGAAATATAAATTGCAAATCAAAAGATAATGCATTTTTCCATAGTTTCACCATTATGAATTCACAGTTTGTGGCTAATAATTTTTTAACTTTCCATGGAAACAATCGTTGTATTCTAAACAGAAACTACCACACGCAGTTTCTGCTCCTGCGCGTACTGATGTCAGCCTAACACAACGTTGAAAAATACTGTTTGCAAATACCATTGACAGGCACACCACCAACACACCGAATCTGTGATTAACGGTACCAAGCACCAGCCAAGGCCAGAGCTACTATTTTGAAGCATTGAAATGTTGTTTCTGTTCAATATTACACTGTATAACTTCACAGTAAATTGGTGTCCAGGTTTATTGCCAAAGTGATTAAAAATTCAAAATGTTGCTGTTTGAACAGAACATTATAGAAAAGTACTAAATACAGTTGAGCCTGGAGATTATTTCTCTTTATGGTGAGAGAGCAGCAGGATGGAAGGAGCAACTTGTGTAAGGAAGGTTATATTAGAAGTTCCTATTTTAGGAAACACATTTCAGTGGAAGCTCTGTTGTAGGAAAGAGCACAAGAATAATAAAAAGGCAGCAACTGGTTCTAAAAACTTGTTTTTTAAGACCCTCCCCCCCGGTGACTTCTGAGAGCTAGTTCAAAGAAAGAGAGAAGGCCAAGGGAATTAAATTGACTAAATGACCCAAGATTTAAAACTTATTTTTGCTCTGCTTTTCTTTGTCTTTTAGTAGTTTAATTCTATTTACGTAAACGGTGTTTAATTACCATTAATTAATGCATTTAATTAGCATTCCTCCTTTTTCCATGCCAGAGAAGATTCTGGAACATTACTTTTAAAATCAACAATTCTTTAAACCCTTTTGGAATAATAAAGGTGGGGAAGGAGGAGGAGGTGAGAGGGTCCAAACCTCAAAGAAACAAAACCAATCTTTTCATGAGGTTTAATTTCAGCAAGTTGAATTTTATTAGTGCACACACTAGGAAGAGATTATATTGAACTACTGCTATAACACTAGTTGTAAAGTCTAGAAATTGCAGAATGCCTACAGCTACATCCACTGCTTTAGCGTGATCCGTTATTGTGCGTATCACAGCTAGCAGCAGCCGATGGCATCAGCTGAAGCAAAGGGACATACAGTAGTGGGGAGAATAGAAGGTAACGGGTATGGAGTCTCCCAAGGCCCAAGAGAGATGCTGACCAAAGGCAACTGATACAAATCAGAGATGTGTGGGAAGAAATTCTCAGCTGAGTTGGACATGAATGTGTGCACCATGTCCACCAGCAAAGAAATGTACTATTATCACTCTCACATTGTCCTCAGTGAAGGATGTGCTGCTGTGAAAGGCAATGATTTATGTTCAATTAAAAAATTCACCAACAAAAGAGAAAGCACACGAGTGTTATCTGCAACAGATGTCTGATCTCTATCAGGAGAGAACGGCAATGACAGCATCACCTCCCACATGGTGTCACAGAGCTGAACACCAAAACTCCACCTGTGCAGGCTCAAGAACTGCCGTCAGCCACCTCGGAGCTTCCCCTGGGGTCCCCTGTTTTCTGTGTCCCTGCACATCTGCTGGGGAAAAAAGCCAGACACCCCTCAAGCTCCCCAGCTGGAATGCCGCTCCTGACGAAGTTAGTAAGACTCGGAATTGATTAAAGATGAGGTTTTGTGTCTTCAACTTCTACTCACTTTTTCATTTTTAACACTTCTACTCTAAACCATCTATGGATGTTAACTTGGGTTTTTAACTTGACAGAGACTTATTTCTATAGATTAAAAATAGTGGGGAAGAAGAGTTACCTAGATCACCCCACCCTGACATTCCTTTACCTCATTCTTCAAAACATCCAGCCATGAGGCTTTGTAACAGCTTTAGATCCTATTCAGTGCCCTTATTACTGAAAAGCTCCTCCTGACCTCCAACCAAATCTTCTTTGCCACATGCTCAAAAAAATATTTCTTGCCCTTGTTCTCAGTGGATATGAAAAAACCTGATCACTCTCCTCCACATAAAATTTGCTCGCATGTGAGCAGATGTACGATGACCTACCTCAGTCTTCTGCTTAGACCTTTGCCCTCCACCTGCTGATTTTCTATATAGGTTTTATGGATGCTGCCAACTTTGTCCACTAGCTTTTTGGAGTGGGCTGTTCCATAGAGCTAACTATGGTGCTAATTACACCAAAATAATTGTCTCTGTTTTCTCACTTACATCAGCACAAGCTAGAATGAGACTCACTTTTCCTTTCATATTGTTAGCCTAAATTCAAGCAACGGTTATGCTCTCATTTCACATTAAAGGAAAAAAAAAAGACACAAGCCCCAGCACATACCTTTACATCTCTGTTAATTACAAAATAGCATTGGTTTTGAGCTTAACTTACTTGATTTGAGATGATTAGATAAAATTGTACAACAATTAAGGATTGACTGACATGTGCCAGACGGAATAAATTGGATTCCAGAAGCAGCCAGGATAAAGTCCACATAATTAGCTCTCATTCTGATGTACAATATTTTGTTCAGAAAAAAGTACTAGTTTTCCATTTCCACAGCATTTTACTAAGTAATTTATTAGTCCATTTTGTCCTCAGATGGAATAAATCAATAATTTTAACAGAGTTATAGTTCTGTCCTCCAACTACAGATCCATATAAGAATTTAGCCTATCGTTCTGTCTCCAGATTAATAAAGTTGGCTGGGAACCCTACAGACTCTGAACTTCCATTGATAAGAGTAAATATTATCGGGAAAAAAAAAGTCAAAAAAGATTGTTTTATTAATTAACATATGCAAAATTTCCTTTGGCTTCAGGGGAAAGGTTAATGAAGCTAGTGTCACACGCACATTAGAGAGTTCACGTTCACCTACGTTCAATACCTAAAACTAAGGACCAGATAATAAACACAAGCTGTTTTAGAAGTAGTTTTCTACTGACTATATGAGTGTTTGTGATGCAAATCCTTGGCCAAAAGCAGTAAAAGAGTCATTTGACAGAGAGCTCAGCCTTGAGAGCTAAACTTAAAGTAATCCAGAATGAGGCAAAGTTCATGCTCAAGAAGCATGCCACAGAAAAAACGTGCAGAACAAGCAGAAACGTCATAGGAAAAAAAACCAAACCCAACTCATCAATGTTGCCCAGGTGCTTTGGTAAGGTATAGCAAACAACAGGAAAGGAGTACGCGGTACTGAAACCCTGCTATACATTTACTGAATAAAGGTATTAACACATGCAAACAAGTGTCGCTAACTCACAATAAAACAAGCAGTAGAAAAATGGTCTATCAAAAAGTATCAGTTGGAATAGCAAATGATAAATACAAATAAACACAGTTATTTTCATACTGGATCTGAAATAACGGAGGGATATAAACGATAGAAGTATTAACTGTACACAGTAAACAAATGAAGTCTCCTTTGTACAGAAGTGCATAAAAGAACATATTGGTGGGATGGAGGGCTAGTTTATACAAGCTAGAAGTTCTCCTGTCCATATTTAAGAAGAACTTACGAAACTCCAAAATAACAGCTTCTGCTATTGTATCAGGTAAGATACAATCAATGTTTATTTTCAAATGCTCTTTAGAGAAACTTTTTTTGCCTCTTATTCCTTGAGATTTATGTTTATGTCTATGTATTTTAAATTGTCCATATTCTCGAATGTGACAATCTGAACACATTTTCATTTCAAGACACAGAATAACATCCAAACAACTAATGAGCTCATGTACGGATGCAGCAATCTGTCATCCTGGAGCAGAGGATTAAAAGGTCATGTTATAACAGCAGCTTTGTTTCTCTCATACAGGATGGTTAACACTAAAAATTATGCTTTCAATTTCATAAAAGTAGTAAAGGAAAAATATAGGGAAATTTCATTTTTCATACTGGCAGTTTTTTCACTAGTAAAATCAGAAATGAAAAAAAGAATCAAAAAAAGTAAGTTAACACAGACAAAAAAGATTTATACAGGTATATTTATTTTATTTCTGATCAAACACAATTTCTTTAGCCCTCAAAAAAAGCATTAAAATTTTATTTGCATGTCTGTAATAGATGAAAAAGGAGCTTGACTTATATGTTATTTGTAAGATAGTTAAAGAGGAAACCTTTACTCATTAGCTTTCTACTTACAACACTTGACCGGGGGAGAGCCAGGTTTATTGCCCTTTCACACCTGAGAAGACTTGGATCCATATCATCCTTTTTCCAGGAGATTGTCCTAATTACCATATGGTAGTTATTGGGGGGTGCTTCCACAGAAAGTTCTTCTATGAAGGTTTCTCTCTTTATATAAAATAATATGATATTAATCGGAGAAAGGACTGAGACCCAAGTGAATTCCTTGACAAGAAGCCTACAGCCATACATACAGTCTTTCAGCCCCCAGCTTACCCCTCCCCACCAGCTTCCTCCCCTCAGGTTCACCAGTTTGGCCTTTCAGATTATTAAGAGCAAACTTTTATGGGAATTTGGGTATGTATGAAATTGCCTTTTTTCTTTCCTTTTGGCAAATTACTTTAAAACATGAAATGTGTTTTCAACTAAAAATACAGTTTCCATGTCACTCTTGTGAAGAAACATACTTTTCTGAAAGAATGGAAAGATCAAGTCACAGACATTGTGTTTGACACTGGGAGGGTAGGTGGCAGGAGTCTTCATCACTCCTTATCAAGAAAATTTTAAAGTTCTTGGTGTACTAGATCCAGAAACTTTAAACTAAATATCAAGCTGTTCATTTCAAAAAGAAATAAAAATGATCTACCAGGAAAATCTGAACAGTATGCATTATAATTGAAGGAAAAACATTTCCTTCAAAGTCTTACAGCAAAAAACAGGCCTAAATTACCTACATCCTTCTTATTCAAATTTTCCATTAACAGCAGTGGAACTTCTTGGCAGAATTCAAGCAGAGAATATTCCAAGGAGATCGTCCTTTCCGCCGCAAGAGCAAGATCTGAGCAAAATTTCAGTGGTGGGGGCTTTCTAGTAGGACATTTGAAAAGTCTGTCCACACTGTATGCGTACTCCATGTGAAGACATTGAACTAAAATTACCATTTAATATTGCACCAAGTTGTATTTTCTGACAGTATCCATAATTGAAGATGTAATAAATTCACAGGACTCCAAGCAACACCTAACTCTGATTCTGGTCAGAGCAAATATAAACATGATAATGCTTAAAAACAAACAAACCAACAGAAATCGGTCAGCTGCCAGACAGCATCATAATTTTCCCTCATAGTACATCAACAGAAGTAAAAAATTATAATCAATCTGCATTTATAATAAAAACAAAACCTTTTTTTAAATGGAGAAACAGAACAATAACAAGAAAAAAGGTGAATATCCCCTGCTGAGATTTCAACACTGAGAAAATAGCCATCCTTGAAAAGCTTCTGTTATCGTTTGATTTGCCAACCACACTAACATACCTTGATAACCTTTCTGTCATGCCTGACAACACAGAAACATATTCATGGAAAGCAACAATGAAATTTTTAAGCTAGCTTGTTGGGTAAAATGTGGGTCCCAATTAAGTCAGTGTCAAATACCCATTGATTTGTAAATACCCAAGATTTAAGCCTATGGTGCAAAAACACCTCAGTCTCTTGAAGACTGCATCATCTCTAGCATAGTTTTCAGAAACGGCATTAAATTAACCCAAATCCCATGGTTGATTGAACAAAATTCTTGATTCTATCATTACTAGCTTGCTCCCGATACTGGTGCCTTTGATGTAATCTGTAAAAGAGCAGTTAACTCTCATGCAAAGAATTTTGTGTTTATCACCTTGTTGAGAAACCACTTTTCAAATGTTGCAATTATAACCCACAAGATAAAAATTCCACCAAAAATCTGAGATCAACCAAAGTACATATTAATAAAAGGGATTTTTCTCAACTGTTCAGTAATATTTGTGCTACTATTTCTCTGCATTGTGATTTGTCATATATGTTAAGTAAGAAGACCTAAAAGTGAAACAGCGGTGAAACCAGAAGATACAAGATTTCACTTCATGCCTGCTGGTTTAAAATCCCCTTACACTAAGGATATGATCAGAATCCTTTGCATTCAATGCAAAGACAACTCAAATTTTCACAGACTCAGGGGTCAGACTAAAAGTTTCACTTCATGTCCTAGGCACTTAGATAAAAACACTAGTTATCTATAAAAATGTAATAGTCACTATAAAAACAGTCATCACCCAACTAATTGAAAAAATACAAACTCTATGTATAACGAAAATGAACAATTATTTGGGGCATTCATCACTTCCATGTGTTGCTCTTCTGTTCATCTAGTAGATTTTTAAGTCAGAATATACCAATATGATAACTTATTTTGATCATCTATGTAGTGCACTAATTTCCTCAACAAGCCTATGACTTCTGGTGAACTACATCATATTTGGAGAAAAAATAAACTCTTGTAGCTTTTCATTATTATTATTATTTATGGTTGGACTTGATGATCTTTGAGGTCTCTTCCAACCATAATGATTGATTCTATGACTCTATGATTATGGAATTTTATCACCAAAGGAATATATCACTGAAAGCTTTCATTTTAATGGAATTTTTAATGAGTAAATTAAATTTTATTTCTTATTAAATCGGTTTCACCAGTTTTCTGGTTTTTGTCAGCCAAAAGCTGAACCCAAAAAAGTATGTTGTTCACAAATGTTCCCATCTGAACTGAGTGGAGCTCACAATTCTCTAAAAAAGATTGCATGAATTAATGCAGTTCATGTCACTAAATTGGTTGTAGAACCAATAATACAGACATTTATTCTACTAATAATACCGGGATCAGCATGCGCTACAGGCATACTGTGCCTGGAATCATTTAAGTATGAATGTGGTAAACAAAGATCAATATCGTCTATGTCTGACAGGAGGAAAATCCAGCAGACGTTGTATGGAACTCACTGTAGATACAACGCTAAATACAACCTATGCTAACCTAAGTGCTACCTTCCAGGAACGCAACATGTATTGCGATACTTCCAGCAAACTTTTCTCCTCTAATTAGAGGTTTCAATCAAGAACTGGTGACCTAGAGCACTGAGTGTCATGGAAAGGAAAGTTTTATTCAGATGCGAAAAAAAGTCATCCTTTGCCATTTGTTCTTTTTTTATAAAGAATTAATATTCTCACCGTGAGACCAATTTGCTCAACAAGTATTGCATTAACCTTCTTAGTAATTTTCTTTACCTGCTTTCAAAGCAGTCTCGGAAATTCAGGTACACTTTTCATACACACTTGAAAATTCAACCAAAATGACACTGTCTGGTTTTCAACAATCAAAAAGAACCTCAAATTTTCCACTGAATAACCTCCCCCCGCCTCCCCCAGATGGCACTTCAAAAGGCAACTGTAGTTCAGATACATTGCATTTCTGTCCTTCAAACCCATGACTATTTACTGTCAGAGACAAGTTCAAACACTGGAGTTCTCGTCAGAGGGGAACTCTGAAGATCAAATTGTATGTTCAGACAAACACATTTCTCCTCTATGGTTCCAGCCTTCTAAAATCGGAGAGTCCTGCTCTTAAAACACCCTCCCGTAAACCTGAAGAAGGATAAAGTGACCTACCTTAGAAAGTCCGCCTACTTCCAAATAGAAGCAGATAATGAAAACATTCCAGGTGACCCACAGGGCAGTCCACACGGTGTACTAAACACAAAGCCGGATGAAAGCAAAAAGACAGAAAAATAAAATGTGAAGATGAAAGGACTTTATACTGAGCAGATCAATAATAAAAACCTAATATCAATAAACATTGTTCTTCTGGGAACAGCCAAGCGCAGAGAGCTCAGAAAAGGAGCTCTCCCTGCAGAAGGCCCCCAAGAACCACAGGAAATTACAAATCCAATATTCGTTGCTGCTCTAAATAAATACCAATAGAACAGATTTATTCTTTACAGTTTTTCACTACCCTACTGATACCAATTAAGTCCAAAATGCTGACTTACTTAAACATTGGTTTTGGGGCAACTGTGAGTCATTCATAAATCATGATTTAGCTCTGTTAAAGGAGATTCCAGTATAGTACTAGAATTTAAATATGCAAATATTGTCAAAATAATACTTAAATATTATGAAGAAAGACACAAGAAAAAAACCACCACCAAATAAAACAGAAGATCTATTGTTCTGATAATTCAGATCTTTTTTTTAAAAAACAAACAGCTAAAGGGTGGATCTGATCTCTTCAGAGTCTTTCTGTAAAAGGTATTTTAATTACATTACAAACAACTCACTACTTCTCCAGCCCTTGTGGCCATGAACCTGATCCTACAGTGGATCACCGTAACAGGTGAACGTACCCATACCTCTTCTGGGTTCTCCAGCGTCCTACCCTAGTGTGAGACTCAACTCGTACTCCACCCACAGCATGAATGGGACATTAATTTGTCTACTTTAAATCACCTTTTGCATTTTAATTGTCAACATAATTGACTGGCACTATTTCCTTCTCATGTTAACCCATATATGACTGTAAACTATGCCCAGTGAACTGGGGCATAGTTTAAAGGAGCAGCAGCGCTACCACTTTACGTATTTATGTGCTTGTAACCTTCATGGGGGAGAACTGCTGCTAAGTGCCTTTGCAAGTCTAATTAGCTGTGACCAGATGAAGCTAATATGTTATTGCTTTTGCTTCAATATAACCAGTAAAGCTCAACACCTTAATCTACAATATACTGGAACCCATTTCCATCGCACGGGTGCCGTCAGCTTGGCTTGCTTGGGCAACGTTCTCCTCTTCCTTCCCCTCCTTCTGATGTATCATGAAAGGTTCAGGTGAAGAGGGCTGAATTTTTCCCCACTTTGATTACCTCCACATGCATACAGTTGTTTCTGTATACCAAACAGGTTAGCTGCTTTAATCTAATTTCTTATGAGGTACTCAGGCTGTTTGGAGATGGCTATAGAATAAGAAGTAGATCATTGATAAACAAAACGAGAGTGACATTGCTGGGCCATTTCCTCTGGATTACAGAGAAGGGCAGTGTGGCAAGTGAAGGCCGGGTGGTTACAAAATAGACAAAGCTTCTGTGGTCTGTGAGTGGTATAAGGTCTGTACTATCCATAAATTAACTTAAAAGAGGATACCATATTTTACCACATTTGCTGACTTTGTAGTAACTCATCACAAGCTCCTGATTTTCCAACGTACGTCCTCAGAACATCAGGTGCAGGGTGTTCAAAATTAATGAACACTTAATACAAGGCCAGTTGCACATAAAAAGCAGATTTCAGAATATTCAGGAGAATTCCTCTTTTTAAGAAAAAAATTTTTATTTGTCCATGAATGAAATCTGTCACACAACAGGAAACCTACTTGATCTGCCAGGCCAAGCCAACTCTGCTAATGGCCTCATTCTGTTCCATGGGCACCAATGCCAACTCTGAACCATGGAGGCAAAAACTGCCTGCAAGTGCTTTCCCAGGCCAAGTTGCACTGTTTTAGGCAGTCGGGATCTGTTCGGTTCTTTATCCGCTGTGAGGATTACTGAAGGAGAAATGCAGGTGCAAAGCAGGTGTGCGCCTTGACACCCAGCTGCTGTCTGTAGAGAGGCTTTTCCTACACCCTCACTGAACTGCAGGAATATAAATTCAAGCTCCATTTGCTTTAAGAACATAATAATTATATATTCAGTAATTAGTACTATATAATTTTTAAAAGTCAGAAAGGTATTGTCCACATTTGAAAATACATCTTTTTGGATATGCAAGTAGCAGATGTTTTCCTTGTATAGTGTCATACGTACTTAAGGAAGACTACATTAAAAGAAAAGTTTTAAGAAGGCAAAAGTAAGAAAGCAAAATGTCAGAATTCTGGTTATACATGCCATCTTAATTTTTCTATTTTGTGGATGTGCTATACAATGCAAACACTAATTAAATCATCATAGGTATAGCTTTATTTTAAAAGACCTTACCTCCCTTAATACATTTTATGAACAGCTAACTCAATACTTCATTTCTCTTTGTCGCTCAGACACTGCTCTGAGAACAGAATATTAATTTCCTCCTGAGGTTTTCTAGATGCTCATCGTTGTAATGTGTGAGAGCAGCACAAACATTAACTAATTTATTTTATGTTATAAGGGAATGATACAGCTCTCAGAATGCAAATGATGTTCTGATACATGCAGAGATTACATTCAGAAGTGTTCATACATTATAGGCATCCAACTTGAGATACTTAAGATTTCATTTTTCAGAACATTTGGGGTTATAAAGCGCTTTATAAGCTCAGTGTTCAGCTCCCCATGGCTGAGCGTTCGGCACTTGTGCAAATCAGACCGCAAGGTCTCAAGACCAGAACCCAGAAGGCAAGGGGAAAACAAAGCACATGAGAAGTTTGGTTTAAGTGACTCGCGTTGTGTCAAAAAAGGTTTTGGTAGTCGAGAGCAGAGATAAAACTCAGCTACCCAGCACAGCCTTCACAACAAAAGCAATCCTTTTATTCTTGCTGTCACATCCTTATTCTTCCCATGTTTTCTGTTTTCTGCAAATCAACTTTCTATTCTATAACTGCGATCACCAGAAAACCCCAACTGTCTGTCCTTTCTATTGCAACTGAGGTGTCCCTTGAAAAAAACTGGTATGCATCTGCGCAGTTCAAAACTGCAAATATATAAAAGGATCACTTTAAGATTGCACAGGAGGGCTTTAACAACTGCGTTTCTTAATTTTTGAGTGTTTTTTCCTGAAAAACTTGTAATGCTTTCTGAACATTATGTGTATGTGTGTAAATATTTTTTTTTTAAAAAAAGTAGCAATATTCCTTTATGTGGCATCACACTAACTCCTGCTTGGGTCGCTAAGAGCAGAGTAACTTTTAGATCCGTGATGAAGACCTCTCCTTTTTGCTAGCAGAAACAGCCCACAGACCCACGTTTCTGTCCTCTGTGTGAAGGGACATGTCCTGCACCCTGGCAGACACTCTGCCAACGGGGGAGCCGTTAGGGTCTGAAACATCAGGTCCACACTGATCCTCAGGGATCATTTCCCTCCGGAGGCACCTCATCTAACCTTGACCTGCTATTCAACCCCTCCGCCTCCATGTCCTGAACACTACCCTGACCGTCCCGCTGGGTCTGCTCACTCTTACCCCCCGATGACCAGCGATTCCTGCCCCGGTTCTTTGGTCAGACACAGTCAATCATCCCTCAGCTCAGCTGCTCTTATGCTCAGCATCACAACCCTCACCATAGTTGGTATGAAGAAGGAATTTTCCACATAGGTTGAACCACTAAGTAGAGTTGGGGGTTTTATTTTATACCCCATATGATGCACTACTTAAAAATCACCTGGACTTCTTCGCTTAACAGATTCCTTCTGCTGGAAGGACCTCGGGCACTGGTGATAATCTTTGCTGATTTCTCCCCATGATGCACCATATACTGTCCTGCTTTTGGTCCTTTGCACTAAGGATTGCATACTGTGCACTCGGAGACTTCTGTAGAGTACCTCCTAAACCCTACAGGAGAAATAACTATTAAATTATTGTCCAACCCAGTAGGTTCCTTTCAGATTCCCTTTCTCAATGCCAGTCTCTCTACAATACTGATATTTCTATAGCTCTCTTGACCCTACAGGTTGTATTGAAACCAATGCAGAGATACCTTTCATATACCAGTGAAATATAACCATTTCTAGAGTTAAATCATTGCTGTTGGATGGACACAAAACCACAAAAAGAAAGGGTTAAGGAAAAATGCAAAGGATGGCTTCTTAAACTGGAAGGTAAGAGAGCAAAGGGAAATTTCTAAGATTGGCTATTACAAGGATTGTGGGCTAAGTTTAACTTTAATGAATAAACTGTATCTCAAGTGTATATTTAATCTGAAGTGCAGCTCCTCCTCTGACAGTGTCTTGGAGTGAGGGGAAATGTCTGTTGGCTCAGGAACCTCCAAGGGACAGGCAGCAGCTACGGAGTCATCAGATCCGATACCTGGCTCTGCCTCAGAGGCATCAGTGCTTAGAGAGCCCTGCATCGTCGTATTTGTGAGGGACGACATGGGAAGTGGGATAAACCAGCACGATGGAACAGCAACAGCTCAGGACTTACCTGGAAGGATAGTCAAGGAGTAGTTTTGGATCCCTAAATATTTCACACATGTTTTGAGTGTCTATATAACATAATATTTCTTCTGGTTTTGTTCTTTTTTTAAAAAAAACCTGCATCCTGGCTTTTCAGGTATACACTTTGTATCATAGTATTTAGTGAAATAAATTAAGGCAAGTAAAGCAGAGATTTCCACCTTGTATTCCCCCTATTTAAGTGTATTATTTTCATCTCTTACTGTTCATTAATATATTTATGTTCAGCTTTGGGCCAGGTTTGTGTGATTTTAGCTACATGACTCATCGTTCAGAAGGCTTTTGATGTCCCATATCAGAAGTAGGAGACAGGAAAAAATTCCAACTTTAACAAGTATCCTGTCATCATCTTTAATCAATTTTAACAGCCTGAAAATCTTACTGGTGATACCAAGTTCTGCTAAGAAAGGAAAAGCATGCACGGGGAAACGGAGCAGAGCAGAGCTCTGGAACTGCATGGCGGGTGTGTTATAGCATTGTTAGAACTCAAATTTAGTTGTTTTTTTCTTCTTTGCAAATGTTTGGGTAAGTTTCAAATGAGCTAATATGGGAAAATTAGGAATCAGCTCTGCACTTTTATGTCCCCTGGGAACTTTGCACTGATTTAATTCAGCCACAAAATATTCAAGTACTGAAAATAGCACATCTGCTTAGTGACAGAACAAATTGTTCACAAAAATTGATCTAAATTACTAATTAATACAAAACCTGTTAGAAATCATTATTGGATTTAAGCTAATTAGGACACTTGGAGTTAATGCTGTTGCTCCCTCTCTCTCTCTCTGTGTGTATTTCCTAAGCTCTGAGGACTCAGAATTTTGCCTGCGAGCAAGTGAAATTCCAGATTTATTTCAGAATCACCATCCCTACAGTCCCATATCTGAAGGACCGCAGACAGACAATATGAACCCCTGCCTTTATCTACTTGGCATGAGAATCATATTCAACAGAGATGCTTCGTGATTCAGCCATTGCATGGCAGCTCTGAGAGGGTGGGGCATTTTTTTGGTAGAAAGCTCTCAGATCAAATTTTCTATCACTCAAACTAAGAAGCAAAACTCATTCAGACTTTTAATCCACAATGGTTATGCTTATGTTGCTGTCAAAGAAATGACTGCAGCTTACGTAGGCATTAAATGCTAGTGATAAACTAGCTAGCCTGGGTTCAATGACAGTGAAAGAATTAGAAGAACGCAACTGCTTTTGTGTTTATCCAGCTTCTATCGTGGCCCTCCCTGAGCTCCTTGGCTGTAGGTACCTGCACCAAAAGCCTGCTCAATTGTGCCTGCAGATCTAGTCTCATATTTGACTGTAGCACAGGTGGGCCCTACATGTAATACATTTCTTCACTTACTTTCCCTTTCCTGCCGTATGTTAAATTTTGAGGGGAGATAACACGACATATGCAGCATCGGATGGCAAAGTGAAAGCTTTTGTGTAACTTCTCCTGCCAGGGAAACCTTCAGGGACAGTCTTCATTGCACAGCAGATGGATTAAAGACACTCTCTTGAGGTCAAACCAAGGATCCTAGAGCTGGTCAGCTGAAGTCAAGATCCCTACCAGACTATCATAGAATATCATGGGGACAATTTGCACCCCCGTGCACCAGACTAATTTTGTGCAGACAGTTTACAGAAGTAAACTGTTGTATCTGATATGATTCTCTCTTTACTTCTATTTTTTTATATTCTGATGGGCTTATCTGCACTAGCAAAGCTGATTTCCAGGGAAGTCTTAAGGAAAAGACAATGGATACTAAGCATACTTTTCTTGAAGTATTGGGTTACTTCTCCAGTTAAACTAGATTTAGCTTAATCTAAATCAGAAGCTTCAGAGTACATAAAAGCACGACTCAACAGATTTCTTTTGTCAAAGCCACCATACCAAATTCTCGCTCTAATGTGGGACACCAACCACCAATATATCCAGGGGCTTAGATGTGGCTGAAGGTGCAGCTATGGACTCAGAAGCCCATGAAGCTTCTCAATAAATTTGGAGCCCAATTCACTACTCAGAGCCCAGGTAGGAATCTTTCTGCATTGTGTTTAAGTAATACTGAAATTCAGGACCCTACCAAAGATTTGCATTAAACAGACTTTATATTTGAAGCCAGCAGTAAAAGTTTACTGCTGTAACAGGTGGACTGTGTTTTTAAAGAGTTTCCGAAGCAGACAGGCAGTCTATGTCCTTCCTTGGGAGAGGTGCCTTCGGATTCCCTTTGGCCTTAGTGAAGACAGCCTGGAGCTGGCACTGGTAGGGGTCTTTGCTGTCCGTACCACTGACTCTAGAGCTTCTGAGGACAGCTGGTGAAGCCTAGCTGCGATTGGGACAGCCCTAGGAAGCACAGCTCTGGGAAGCATGTGTTAGGTATAGCTTGGGAGATCCTCAGGCTATAGCTCAACGAGCACGTTAAGCTGATGTAACCCTGCGCTGCTGCAGCAAGCCTCCATGCACTTCTCCTCTTCCTCTGGCTACTTGTTCCCATTTCCCCTCTCGCACCTCCTCCCTACTCCTGGAACAAACAAAACACGTCAGACAGCTGACCTACACTTAAATTAACAGCGGAAAAGAAAACGATTGCTTTTCACCTGGCTCTGTCCTGGTTTGATAGTTTATCAAGTGGCTGAACTGACACTTGTGCTGGTGCAAACGAAGGAAGAGCACAGGGACTGAAGACAGCAGCTGAGCAAAAGGAGGATTATTGCTTATGCCGGCTTGAGATATTCATTGAATTCAGCCTGAGGGTGAAGCTAGACAAGACGCTGAACTGACAAGTTTGTAGCTAGCAACAAGGGAAATCTTGCATCTCCTCCTTTCCCCTCCTCCTCTGCTCTGCTGGTCATGACTGCGCACTCCCAATCCTTGCCTTATGCGGGCTCTGGCACCCATTGGGACCCTCACAGACCAGATTCAGCTCACCAGTCTAGCAAAAAACTCTTCTTTTTTTTGCTGGGTTGGTTTTCTGACAGCTTAGGAGTGGAACTGGCTTACTGCAGGGGCGGTTAACTGCTGCCAGAATTGGTGGAGAGGGTTTGGAGAAGGAGTCAGACAGCACTGCTGGTGTTGAGCTGTGAGGCTGGTTTCAGACAATTTCTGTACTTTCATTCTTCAGACTTTGGGATTTGGCTCAAATTATTCCTACTTCACTGGGAACCTTACATTAGTAAGGATAGAAGCTGCTCTAAAGTCTTGATCTTCCCAAGCAGTGAGTATTTGCACCTACTATAGCTTGAGCTCTTAAGTATATGCTTAAAGTTAAATCAGACTGTGAGTTCAGTTAAATCTAAGTGTAAAGTATCTTCTTGAAGTGTTTCTCTCTTTAATTATGAGTTTTCTACCTCTACTTTAAAACAACTTTAATATAGTCTAAAATGTTCATTTACATTGGCAAAGATATAGAAACAGTCAACATCTGTTGTGTTTCATTTGAAAACTAAAGCAGAGCTTCCACCACTGAACAGCAGGGCTGAACCTGAAGGGCAAGAGATTTTGTGGTGTTGTGCTTCAGACATGAATTTCCAACGTAATTTTACAGACGCTTACCCTCACTTGCTTCCAATATCTTACGTATAAAATGGAGAACATGAAGCAGAAAGGTGAGTCATCAATATATGGATGTATATACACTGCTGCCCAGTTCTCCAACCACAGGTAATAGATAAAAGTGCTATTATTTACATCAATCCATTTTAAATTACTTATAGTCTGCTTGTGAAGCTTAGCTAATGTGAGTATAAAAAACCTTGGGTGCACTTTTTGTTCACTTTTTCTTCTAAGACATGACAAAGAATTACAGGATTCCAGGCTTGACTAGAAAAGATGAAGCTTTTTAAGTATTTGTTTAATGAGTTTTCCCCAGTAGACATCTATTTCACTCTTTTGTAAGGAAAAAAAAAATTAGCCTCTTAAAATCCATTACTGACAACACAACTGAAATGTTCCAGATACAGACACTGCCAGGTAAAGACATAATATTCATCCATTCAGGAGAGACTGCGGGGGAGGAAAAGGGATATTTTTTGTTGGCAGTTTCCTTCACAGCTTTGAAAGTTTTTTTTATTCCTGGCTATGTTGAGAACACGGGAAAAAAAATCTGTGAAGCTTCAAGTTACAAGCATCAGAGAAAATTTAGCAACATTTAGGGCCAAAGCCATAAATACAGGTCTTGGCAAAGTTAGATGTAAGCGAGAAGGAGATTTCTTTGGAACCTATGGGTCACAGGACAAAAGGAATTTCTACAATCCTTGCTTCTCTCTGTTTAAGAGGAAGATGTAGTTAAATATAACCTGACCATTACTTTTTTTTTTTTAATGGCCATTGATTCTTCTTGTTTATTGCAAAGAGAACCACAATTTGTATTTCTCTTCTTCATTTATGCATAGTCTAATGGTAGATGTTCCCATGACCCATGTAGGCATTTCATTCTTTAAAGAATCTTACTAAGAACTTGTATCACTGTCATAATTTTGGTAGAACTTTCTCTAGGTCACCCATTCTTGATAGCTTCCAAAATCTCAGAAATACAACTCAGTAGTCTTAAGTTTCTACAGAAATACCATTTGGTGTTTTGAAACCATGAAAATTCTGCTTTGTAAATACGATAGGTTTTAAAACCAATTGCAAAAAAATAATAGATAATAAATGAGACTTACCACGACTATATATCGAGGCCTAAACTGGATGGTTCCAAACAAACCCAAAATGACAACTATTATTTGTAGGAAATTGCCAAGGATAGGAGCCCATTGGAAACCAAGGAAGTCAAAGATCTGTCTCTCTAATGCTGCCAGCTGTAAGAAAACACATAAACAGAACATCCACTTTTTAATTATGGGTGAGACAGAGCACTTGATATTTCGTTATTTGCATCAGGCTTCCCCAGAGAAAAGTACGAGAAAATTCTGAAACTACAGTTCCTGGGTGTAGCCTTTGTCAGGGCTGTCAGTACATTGGTTTCTGAAGATAATCTACTAGTCAACATACTGATCTTCTAATGAAAAAGCACTTGGAGAAAATTTTAATTTACGAAAATACTTGTAAAACCCTCATACAATACAAAAATACCTCTATAAACTAAATGCAGACAAGTTTTATTTTATTTGCGTGTGCTGGAAACTCTAAGGCTTGACAATATTTATTTAAATACAAAATTGGTACTGAACAGAAGCTCACCTAGATTGAGCAAAGCCATGCGAACCATGCTATTGTTACTGAAGTATCATCATGCTCCCTCCCTTCCCTATGCCTTTGTTTACTTAGATTTAGTCCAAACTAGACTTGACTGCAAGTTCCTCAATCTTTTCCTAAAGGAGAGAGATTTGGGCTAAAAAGGGCAGAGGAGGCTTGGAGGTGTCCCAGATGTGGCTGTTGGGTACGTTCCCAGGAGTTCCCTAATGCAGGAATTCAGGAAGACTGCTGGGACCTCCTCACTACCTGAGGCACGGAGGTAGGCTCAGGGAGTGAAAGGCTGTAGAAAATGTTGGAAGATCTTGGAGTAAGCTGCCTCAAAACCAACAGCCGATTGAGCTATCTGCACTCTGCCAAAAGCTGCTAGGTTACTTTGGGCAACCGCAAATCAGAAAGAGACGGTGGCAGCCTAATGGCTCTCTTCCCACTGTCCTCATGGCATTTTGAGGGTGGATTTAGCTGGGTGTGGAAATGGAGGAAGCTAGGAAGCATCAGCCTTCATCCTTGCATCACCATGTGGTTCTCAGGTAATTCTACATTTCTGAATGTTAAGCAATAAGGGGGGGGGCAGGCAGGGAAAGACAGATTAAAATTCTTCTGCAAACACATTTGCTACTCATTTTTGACAATCCAGTCTATTGTTCTAAAGACACTAAAATGAACTTTCTCAGCAGCACACTTGTTGAAGTTTAAACTTGGTTCAATATTTTTCCAGCCATAGCAAGACATTTTTGAGCAGCTAAACAGAATCCTACTGAGAAACAACTGAGTTTCTGTGCTTGCTAGAATTTATTACATATCTACTTGATTTTACTACATTGTTACAAACCCTAAGTTCTACTGAAATATGCACTTAAAATATTTATAACTGAGACAGATGGAGTAAGCATGGCCCTATGAATACCAACCGAAGTTATTATCACATGTGGGTATTTCACATAAAACATCTCATTTTACACATAATGGCCAGATTTAATCCTCACCTACAAGACAGGGTTAGGTGTCACTGAGAGCAGAATCCATCTTTTCTGTACAAAAATCATCCCTTACACCAGTCACGAAAACCACATTCTCTATGTTGAGGTTAATAAATATGATAAATCTAAACAATTAAATGAACAAAGGTTGAATCATCAACACGGTGGAGCGTCTCTGCAATCGGTGAAGTTACACTGACTTTTATCAGCTGAACATCTGGCCCAGTATACATAAATGAAAAATTATCACACAGCAGACAATGTTAAAATAATATTATCCTCTTGGACATGTAAGATGTTCCTATCTTAACAGAAATTATCTTATCCTTTTTGTGCTGTAGGTAAGGGAGAATCTCAGAGGGAACCCCACTACCACGTGAGTGAAGCTGTCGGCTCATGTGGCATTAGGTCTCTACCTTGCTTTTGTCACACTCTGCCCTCTCTTCTTTTAACTCATTGTTCATCTGGATCAATAATTCTTTTTCTTCCCTAGATATGGAAAAGAACTACAGAAGTTAATGACTAAATCCAGAAAGTCACATATTTACATGGACCTCAGATGGAATTTCAGTGCCTAATGGTGTGGTTGTCACCCTCCTGGAAGTATGTGGGCATCTTAACTGATACACAACAACAGTGACCCCAATATCATTCTCGTAATGTCTTGACCTTGTAGTAGACTCACAAGCATCACAATAATGGCCTAGCTGGGACTTCACTAGGGACATCTCAGAATCACTTGGTTTTCCTACCGCTCTCTAATGCATTCCCTCAGGCAATTCAGGTGACGACACATTTGGGAATATCCCTGGCTGTAGCTTCCCTAAACCACAGGATATATCACACAGTTCAGTACAAGGGTGCTCCAAGTCCCATGTGTGAGATGGTAGAGAGCTTCAAAAACTCTTTGGCACTGGCAGAACTCACAGTTTATGCTATTAGCAACAACGTACCAAGAGTGCTGCCCTGTATCCCACAGGAAGTCATTTACAACATCCATGACCAGAGTCAAAGCCTATTTCATTCCCACCACTACCAGTGGACACCTTCCAGGGCCAGCAAGGCACCTAAATAACTCATAGACTGCCATTTTTCAGAGACAGTATGTCTTCTTCTTGGAGTCCTGCCATTACCAAGTGAGTAGAGAATGGAGTTGCCAAATCAGACTAGAATCTGCTCATCAGCCACCTCTGCCCTGACATTGATTGAAACTCTCACGTAGCCCAGGTCTTCACCTGCACCAATACGCTGAGTGTCTCCTATAACACTCCCAGCACTGAAGGCAGCTGGCTTAGGATTGCCTCCACTACCGCATCCTTGGCTCTGAAACAGGGCAGCTGTGCGCGAACTCCACACCCATCTACTCAAAATGGTCCCTGGGCATAGGTCAGCTGTCTGGGAAGATCATTGGTCAAGATGAGCCCAGTTAACACGACAGAGGACTCACTGGCATCCACAACAGCATGCCACTGCCTGCCTTCTTCCCCAGGCACGTGTGAATTTGCTGGTGTAGAGAGCATAGGGTTTGCCCAGAGGGAGCATTGAGGAAATTCATTTCACACAGATGATTCGCTGCAAGAGACGGCTGCTCTTAGACATTTTATGTAGTGCTAAAACACCTAGAGCTCTCGGAAAGACAAAAGCCTGCAGCACAGATACGAATGAAGCTGTTTAGTATGTGCCCCTTCTTAAACTGGTCTTTAGGAGCAACTTTCAGAGCCATGTAGATCAGCACCTTAAATGCCTGAAAGAGATAGTACTGCAACGTCAACGAACACGGCCGCTGCACTTTGCCAACAGACCCGTGTTAACGGGCTCGGTACTCCGCTCCTGCCTACCCTGGCTCAGGTACCAAGCTTGCCTTCACGTGTACCTCCCTGATACCTGCCAAGCAAGCTCTGAGCACATCTAGCAGGGCTGGGCTCCCACAAAATAGCACAGTGGCCACAAGTATCTTTCCAAAGACGATTGTACAAATGCATATATGCACCATAGATAGACATACACGTATAAAAAATAGTCTTTTTATGGATTACTGTGGTAAAGGCACCCGTGACAAACATAGACAAATAAGGTTCAATTTCTTCTCCTGTTGTCTACCAAGATATCCACTCCTCTCCTCCCACCTCCTATCCATTAGGACACCAAGGGGGAAAGCTGCTCCTTGAAGCTGTGTCACCGGCCAAAAATAAGAATTTGTATTTAATGAGTGAAAAAGAGCACAAGCAGAAACATGAGTCTACAGCCTACTGCCTATGGCACTTATCCGGGATTGCGAGAGTTGCTTGTATTTCTTGCCTGCAGGGCTCTTTCTTTATTTTTATACACAAGTGATGGCATGTAAACCACCGAAGGAGTCCTGAGCACAGGACACCAAACATACGGCACCGTTCCTTCCCCACTGACAAGCGCTTTCACCATCGGGCTAGGCAGTGAGACTTCCCTGTGTAACCAAGTCTCATTTATTTTGGTCTTGTCACCACCACAGAGTAATTCGTCTCATCCCCGAAGCCCACAGAATACATTAGTGAGGGAAAAAAATCTAAAGAAAAGAAAGAGGTAGGAGGCATGTCTATCCTGCTCAAATTGCTGCTCTCTTCTAAATTATAAAACCTTCTTGCAGACAGCGCAGATAGAAGTTAAAAACCTAATAATTCGTGATAATGGCAGAGAAAACATACTAAGTTCTGTTTTCTTTATATCATGAGCAATATGCAGTGAATAGAGAAAGCACCTAAGTGCTGCTGTTCTTATGTCTAGCGTTTCACCCACCAGCGTCCCCAAGCAGAGGTGAAGGCCACAGACTTTTTAGCTCTGTGCAAAAGAACAAAAGCAGTCCCTAACCCAGCCTGTGATTCAGGTAATTCACTGCACAGAAAACGTCAGAATAAAGGGAGGGACACGGGGAGCTGTGCACAGTTACAGGCTGTTTTCACACAGATATGAAGAGCCAGTACCATCTGCGTTTGCACAGATCCAAAACCTCAGTAGCCACCCGTGGCCACCAGACTACGCCATGCCACATGCCGCGGTCGGAAAGGAGAAGACACTGTGACAGATAGTTTCACTTGGAGTTACGTGCACTGGAGTACTTTGAAATGTTTCACCAAAAATATTTTGATGATAAAGAGGTTGTTTTTCTCAAGGAGAAATTTCCCCAGGAGAAGTTCTGCTTTCATCACCATTTTCAGATTCTTCTGAAAACAGCCAAAAAACCGGAACCCTGAACGCAAGGCAGAGGTTCCCAAAATTAGTTGTCTCAACTTCTCCCATTGTTAGAAGACAGATATCAGCTTAGTAGGGCAGAGGAGCTCGAGGCTGGAGAAATGGGCTATGCTCGATGTGACTGAGCTCCTCTGGGGTTTACTCTCGTATCACTTTCCTAACAAGCACATACTGGGAGAGGTTGGCACCTCCACTGCTCGTGGTAACTAAGACAACAAAGTTTGAGAGTGTTCGTCATAAATTGTTGTATGACACTGCTTTTTAATGATTAAAATAAAAAGGCAATGAAAACCCAAACCTTTCTTGCAAAGAGGAGGGTTTCAATTTTGGCAAATTAAATACTGGGGGTCTGTTTTTAGTGAAACCTATGTCCAGTTTTATAAAAAATTTTCATGAGAACTTATAAAAACCTATCAAAGTTGAATAGCAAATAACATTTTCTTATCATAACAACACTTGGAAAAGGAGACATAATATTTCTTATTATTGCTGCCAAGGGAGCGCTTAGTTATTTATTCATCATCAGCACCAACAATCTTGTAACGTGAAGCGCACAGCTCAGGAGACTAAGACTAGCAGTAAAATGCTCTAGTGGGACCGTATCAGATCACTTAATGAAGATGGGCCACATTTGTCTTGTTCTTTTACCCCTTTGTTTCACTAAGTCTATCAAACATTCCCCATGTCTCCCTTTCTGCAGAGTGCAAGGGGAAGGTACTAGGCTGCAAGACTGGGCTGCATGAAGGTCACACAGGCTGAACCTTCTCTTCTGGCTATGGCCAAGCCCTTCTGTGTTAAGAGCAACAAAAAGTTCAGGTGAGCTGATCTGTTTGAATTTTGAGCTTCTCCACCTAGATGGATCAACCAGACGTGCACCACTGAACAGAAGAAATAGGGCAGCTGTAGCCTTAATGCCCCATATGCTGCTTATGGTGAAGGAGTAACAGAATAAAAGGTGAGAGAGCAATCAGCAATGCTGCATAGGGTCTACAGAAAGGAATCACCAAGATGGTTCTAGTCAATAGAGAGATCAAAACCCATTTTTGAGAGCAGACTTCAACAAATGTCCTCTATGGAGTAAACCCCTCCTCTAAATACTCAGGTCCTATTATACTTTGAAATACCTATCAGGAGCTGTCTGAGTGATGAGGCATCGCAGCAGAGTTACAAACTCAACTTTTCGAAATGAGTGTAAAAACTCAATTTTCTCTTCTGTCAGAAACCTCATGGATAACAGTCAGTTTTATATTTTAATGGAAAAGCTTTCATAAATGACACATTAGTCTGAGATGAATAAATAGATTTACATCCATAACAGAAAGAGTCACTGGATCGAGAAAAAGAGGTTTCATATGTAACTGATCATTTTAGATAAGAAAAGACCTAAAAGTGGCTTGATATAAATAAAAAACCATAAAATTGCTTAATATAAAAATAAAATGTTAATGATATATAGAAATATCTGCAAATTTGATACTGTGCAAATTACTGAGTTTACAAAATTTGGAAAGTATCGTCTACTTTGCATTTGATATTAAAAACTGCTTCAGTATGTCATGTAAGACAATCCGTAGCAATGACAATAGTCAGAAAAGTATCCATTCTATATCTAACAAACCTGTATTCAGGAAATCTAACAGCAAATTAAATCCTTAATAACTGCAGAACTGTAAAACTATCTAGTTTTGAAATCTTTTTTGAAATAAAGACAAACTAAAAACTAGGAAAAAAAGACACAAATTAGTATGACTTCCCAAATGGACACTGTTTCCCCAGCCTTTAAAATGAAAACAGTATACAAACAATAGTGAATCCAAAAATTCTAGTCCAGAGCATTCGTATTCTAAGTTCAAGTCAGGAATTATCTGAAATATTTGAATTATGCATGTAAGACTCAGAATTGGCTGACGCTGCTAATAATTATCAGAGGAGAAGTGCCAGGGCATAGCTCATCATCCATGTTATCTACTGCTCCTAAGGATAAAGATGTTTTCTCTGAAACTCTCTGCTTCATCTTACAGCCATAAATTTAACCTGTGGCTTCAGAAAGAGCTTCCCGGACACGAGGAATCTCTGAGGACTGTTGCTCCTTTTACCATTACGACCAGTTTCCAAAATGCCACACTGAATTACAGACAGTTCGGTCCAGTTTGGCAGATGCAACTGCTAAAAACTGAACTGGTTCCCAAGTCTCCTCCAGGAAACTCCACCTGGAGCTCTAAGTGCCCTCTGTTCTGAAGCCCCAGGACACCTTTGCTGAGCTCAGCAGTGCAGCGACCTTTCCCTCCCACCCTATCCTTCCATCCCAACCCATCCTTCCATCCCAGTCCATCCATCCCATCCCATCCCATCCAATCCTCTCTCCCTCCTTCCTTCTTTCCTTCTCTCCTTCCTTCCTTCTTTTTTGCCCAGATTGCTGTGCACCCCCAAAAAGCTACACCTCAGCCCAAGGAAGAGGGCAATGCCAAGGCAGGAGAGGAGCAGTGGAAGCTGCTTACACTACCTTGTAACCTGGGTACTCGGCTGGAATAGAGAAGCCCTTGAATCAAGGTCATTTTGAGCACTAGCCACATTTGACTTAAATCCTGTCTTCACATTCCAGCGCTCTTAGGTGTGTATTTCCTTTTTCTTGACAGACGTTCCACTGAGAAAACATTTTTGTAAAACCTTGGGACAAATGCACAATGTTGACATCATACTTTTACATTATTTTGGAGAATACGCACTTTCTAATTTAACGGAAACAGACATCCAAAAGCTACCAAAGTAGTCTGGATAAAACCCCAGCACTGAAGAGTAAAAGACCGACTTACCAAGTGCTAAAATCCAGAATTTCTAACAGAAAACTAACAGGTGAAGCAAGAAGGTGGTTAAAAAACCCAACAAACAGTTACCTCAAAGACTGACTGATAAAGCATAAAACATCTCTTTTACAAAATTTCAACCCTTGCTGTAATTTCAGAATTTTACTGACAGGCTTGACTTCAGTAAGAAGAAATGTAAGATTTAACATGTGAGAAATGCCAGGTTTGTAAAGGAGAGGAGAACATTTCAATCTGAAGCAGAAGGGTGGTGTCAGACGATCGCTCCTGGCTGAAGGATGCTATGTAGGAAGTTACTGTCCCTCAGGTAAAGGTTACAGCCTCCTTACCCGTGACTTACCACCCTTCAATAGAGGCTTCATAACCAAAGACGACTGTAGTCTGTGTCACAATGAAATGTTAAAATTTGACTTAAATCACTTCTTTATACCTTCATTGACAGTTAAAGTAATCATCTGACCACAGAGGAAATTCCCATTAGATTTTTAATGATCTGAATTCACTTGTCTAGGTGAAATACTAGCTTTTGGGTGATTTTAAGATGGTAATCCCTCATAACAGCTCACTAAATACATTTATAAGATTATGTGGCATGAAGGTTATTGAATTTCAAGGAAGGTTCTGAGTAAATCATTCATGTTTATAGTAAGTTCAGTTTCATGGAGCAAAAGAGAAACTGCTAGCTTTCTGACAAGTAACCGTCAAAGAAGAAAAAAACCCCGATGATCTAATATCAAAAGTGCCTTTGCGGTGTTGGTCAGATACACAGGTAATTGGCTGTCACTTGGGTAGCTGTAAGACTGGATAAAATATAATGCAAAAGAAATATATATGCTGAAAGAGTTCAATGAAAGAGTAGTAGCCAAGGTTAGTGAAGGCCAAAGCATAGAAAGAAAGAAAAGAAAGGTGGGCATGAAAAAAACCCCATTGTTCCTTTTAAGAGAGTCTGCGTTGCCTTTCACCAGTGAATGTTACTCTTATTCAACTATTCAGCTCATGTGGAAAATATTCAGAACTAGGTAATGGTCTTTCCACCGTTCTTGTAGGCGCTTCAGTGAATGAGTTCACTGGATGATGACAGTGGCGACAGCACATAACAATGGAGAAGACATCATATTTTAGCAAAACAATTCAAAGTATGTTTTCTGAGAAAAAAAAATACATCACTCATCAGTACTTTACCAGCAGGTGTTCGATAACTGCTTAAGGAAAAGGCAGGTAAGTAGTGAGCAGTATATGTTCCATTATTTTTGAAAGCAAATACACTCTACTAATGTTTCAGAACCAGCTACCACCAAATGACTGGCAAAGAAGTTGATCTCATCTGAGAATTTGGTCCATAGTGTAATAAGGAGAGCTAGTAAATGCCAGATCTTAGAAATCTATAAATATAATTAAAGATGCTAAAAGTGTTCTCTTCCTTAGCTCACTTTCTCCACATCTTAACAAATACATATATTTTTTTTAATATCACTATTTAACATCATCAGACAGGCACAAAAAAAAGGTAATTCTTAAAGGAAAAATGTTTTCCTAATTATGTGTATATACAGCTATCCCAGTGATGTGCAGGAAGCTTTTGAGCGATGGATTTGATATGAGGATGTTGGGTACTTTCACCAAACCGAGTCCAAGACTCCAGTTTTGGTTCAGACAAAACTCCCACGGAAGGCAAAAGAGGCTGTGACTGCATCAAGGCTGCAGGACCTGGCTCAGAAAGGCAACACTAAATTATTTAAGAATCTCATCAGCATGGAAAGAAGAGAGTGTTAATATTTATTCTGCAGGGTCGCTTGACTGCAGTGATATAAATAGTCCCACTGATCAAACAGTCCCACTTCCCAGAACACTACGGGTGCCAGAGTGACAGACCCGCGGCTGACTGCTGCATCTGTACCAAACAGGCTCTACCAAAGTGCAGTTACAGTCCGTGGGTAACCAAGAGAGGGAAGAAGTCAACTATTGTAATAAAACCCCGCAGCACCAACTCGTTACAGCACAGTGATTTAAGATTGAATTTCAACCCTCCAATGAAGCTGTAACTGATCCCAAAACACTGAAGTCAAGCCCCTTGGCTGGTTGACCTATACAATCCTGCAAACAGCTGGAATGAACCTGCTTATAATGGCATTTAAGGCTCCCTTGGTTGTTTCATTTAAATGCCAGCACACATACAGCAAACGACAGTGTAAGAGATCGTTATAGGTTAAAGATCTTTAAAGATTTCTGTCTTATTATGAATGATAAAGGCCATGACTAGAGAAGAGGGAAAAGCAAATTAAAATTTGTCTTCTTTGTAATTGTATCAAGGTACATATGCAGTGGCTTTAATCCAAAAGAAAGCTTTTATTTGCCACACCATTCATATGTGCCCTTCATATGTTCAAATCCTAAATTCTCATAATTGTAAGGCTTTTCATTTATTTGCTCATTTGAACACATCTAGTAAATCTATGTACCTTTACAGGCTTTCTCAATCACTGCTTAAGAAATGGTGGAGTAAAGTACTTGCTGACTAACTACAACAGTGAGAAACGAACGTGTTTACTACTACTTTGAATTCCCAGGGCCTAGTAGGTAAGGCAAGGAGGCAACTGGTGATGCCAGCACTTGATAACAGTGATGCTGACAGCAATCCCTCCTAGATTCTGATTATGATGGTATCCAGAAAAAAAAAAAAAAAAGAAAAAAA
>NW_009630065.1:0-493 GCF_000690535.1 Cariama cristata
GTTTCAAGTGTAAGTAAAGTATCACAAAGCATCTCCTCCCATTGTTTTTCTGTCACAAGCAAATTGTTTCTTTGTGCTAGTAGATGTTCCACTTTTTTGACAGCCAACTTTTGGCAATCATTAGCTCCTAGGCTGACAAAGACAAGAGCATTGTCAAGTTTTGATTAATGAAAAATTGCTTTCCTAGGTTATTTGTCCAACATTAGGCCCTGGAATGAGTAGTCAAGTTGTTTTGTTTCTGTGCTTGATTGATAACCTGGCAAATTTATTGATTTTAGGATTTCGCTGTCTAGTGTCTTATGCCTCATGTCTAATGACTCCTGTGCATTTCCATAATCTTTTTGGGACAGTTTAAATGATGCAAGCTGAGTTTCCTAACATGGTGCTGAACGTGACTGCTGTGGTTTAACCCCAGCCGGCAGCTCAGTGCCATCCAACTGCTTGCTCACTCCACCCCAGTGGGTTGGGGGAGAGAGTCAGAAGGGTAAAAGTG
>NW_009630066.1:0-2240 GCF_000690535.1 Cariama cristata
ATGTCCGTGCATGCCCCTGGGCCCATACGCACATGTGTGCACACGCCTGGGATGGGCACACAGCCCTGTCTGTGCATGCACACCCCTTGGAACACACGCATGCACACACACGCGTGTGCACAGCACTGGGGCATGCACACACACACACACACGCGCTACTGTCCGCACAGCACTGGGGCTTGCACGCGTCTATGTGTATGGTCACACGAGGCAGTTATACCCATGCACACCCACAGCATGTATGCACACAGGTGTGAGCTGTGGTATGCACACAGGTGTGAGCTGTGGTTTGCACACAGGTGTGAGCTGTGGTTTGCACACATGCACACTCCGGAGCACAGGTGGCCCTGCAACACATAACACTACCCCCCCCCCCCCCCCGGGGCTTGCACACATGCGTATGTGCATGCATCCTCACCCCTGGCCGCATGCACACACGCATGTGACACCACATGCACACGCGTGCACAGCCCCCACACCTGCACGCACAGACACACAACTACACGCGCACCCCTTACACGCACAGGGGTTCACCCACGTTCCCGTCCGCAGCGTGCACAAACACGTTCACACGCACCCCGACACACCCCACAGCATCGGTGATGCTGACGCCCTGCCCTGCTCCAACTTCATGCCTTGCTCCCGGTCCACACCCAAAGTTTTCCTGCAGAAAATCCCACCCGGGTTTGACAGCCTCCCCCTGGCAGCACGTACCGGGTTCCTCCCCAAAACCCCACCGGCTGCAGCCCACCACAGCCAAAATGCCCTCGAGAGACGTTTCTCCCACGCACAGGGATGGAGGCGATTCGGGACCAGGGTGCCCTCGCCGTGGCGGGGTGCAGGGCTCATGGGTGCACTGGGTGCTGGGAGCAGCGGCGTGGGGGAATTTGGGGTGTTGGGGTGTGTGAGCAGGGCAGGAACGGAGGCGTCGGGGACAAGAGGATGATGAGGGCCCCTGGGGTGTTCCTGCAGCGGCTGATTCCAGCTCCCATGGCTGCTTTTCCGATTGCTGGTGCCCGGGCAGGCAGGAGGCACAGAGGTGTGCGAGTGGATCCGTGGGTGTGGGTGTGCGTGGACGGATCTGTGTGTGCAGGGACGGATCCATTGGCACGGGTGTGCGTGGACACATCCACGTGTGCTTGGCTGGATCCACATGTGCACAAGCAGATCCGTTTGCATAGGTGTGCATGGACACATCCGCGTGTGCATGGGTAGATCCGCGTGTGCATGGATAGATCCACGTGTGCATAACCAGATCCATTTGCAGGGGAGTGCATGGAGAAATCTGTGTGCACACGTGTGCATGGATGGATCCACGTGTGCATGAGTGGATTCACATGTCCATAGATAGATCCATGTGTGCACAAGCAGATGTGTTGCATGGATGTGCATGGCTAGATCCACGTGTGCATGGGTGGATCCACGAATGCGTGGGTGGATTCACATGTGCATGGATGGACTCACGTGTGCACAAACAGATCCATTTGTGTGGACAAATCTGTTTGCGCACATGTGCGTGGATGGACCCATGTGTGCGCAACCAGATCCATTTGCGTGGGTGTGCATGGCTAGATCCACATGTGCATGGATGGGTCCACGTATGTGTGGGTGGATCCACGTATGCATGGGTGGATTCACGTGTGCATGGGTGGATTCACGTGTGCGTGGGGTGGATCCACGTGTGCATGGGTGGATTCACGTGTACATGGGTTGGATCCACGTGTGGATAAGCAGATCCATTTGCATGGACAAAGCTATGTGCACACATGTGCATGGGTGGATCCATGTATGCATGGGTGGATTCACGTGTGCATGGATGCACACAGACAAATCCAAGCAGATCCATTCGCATGGACAAACCTCCGCGCACACGTATGCATGGATAGATCCACATGCACACAGACAAATCCATGCACATGGGTCCGTGTGTGCACAAGCAGATCCGTACGCATGGGTGTGCACGAAGGGCTCCACGAGCGCACGGAGGGATCCACGTGCAAGAGAGTGCACGAACCCATCTGTCTGGGGACAGAAAGACCACCGGTGTTGAGGTGCTGGGTACGCAGAAAGCCCCATCCCCTGCTCTGGGGATGTTCCTGGAAAAAATCAGTGGCCATGAGGTGAAGCATCGCCCTCCGAAGTGTTCCTCACCCCACCGGGGAAGCAGCGAGCGAAATACTCTGCCAACACAGCGGGATGCAAGCGGTGGCCCCGGGGCTGTGGCTGTGACAAGGGGACGG
>NW_009630066.1:2268-2648 GCF_000690535.1 Cariama cristata
CCGAGCACGGAGGAAGCGGCTGTATCTCCTCCCCGGGAGGGGGCCGGAAACACCCGTGGGGCTTTCAGAAGCTGCTGAGGGCTTTTCTTGGAGCTACGATAACCCCAAGCGAGCAGAGGGTTGGGATCGGGGACCCCGGCAGAGGAACGATGGGGATTTGAGGGTGGGAGCCATCCGGAGATGGGGACGGTAGTGATGGCCCCAAAACCGGCATCAAATCTGCACCGACGCATGGGTGCCTTATCACCCATGGGTGGCCCTTAGCAACTGCACGCAAATAAACATCGATGGTGATGTCTGTCAGCACGGGGTATGGGGCAGGGGGAAGGAAACCGGGGTTACCAGTGAGCTGTACTCACAAAACACCCCGTTTTTCTTCC
>NW_009630067.1:0-2284 GCF_000690535.1 Cariama cristata
TTCCAACCGTAACGATTCTATGATTCTCTGATCCTGCGGGGCTGGCAGGCGGCGAGGTGTCCAGCGTGCGTTTTCTGCTCTCCCACTGGCTTGGCTGAGTGCAGTGTTAACATCTGAAACTTCCCGACATAAATAAGTTTTATTAAGAAACGCTGCAAATCGTTCCCCCGCTGACCCCCTCCCCGCCACAGAGGCTGGAGGAAGGGGGCGAGGTGACCCTTCGGCGCGAGGGGCGGGAGGTGGGCGCTGCGCAGCGCATCCCCCAGGCAGAGCAGCAGGAAGCCTTCACTGGGAGAGGTTGATACTGGAGGAAGATCTAATGAGCGCTTGATTTTTTGTTTGTTTGGGTTTTGGTCTTTTTTTTTTGCATGTGTTATGAAAGACCTACAATTTGTCTTTGTCAAGCTGTGGATGAGGGGAAGAGGGGTCAGCTGGAGTCAGACAGCAGATGGAAACATTTTTGAGGAACACAATAGCATAAGTGAAGGAATTGTTGAGTAATGTGGGAAGAATAAATCCCCAGTATAAAAATCAGCTTGCGTATACACGCAGTATATCGCTGAATGTTTTCCAGGCTGGATTCTTCCCCTGGTTTCAGCATGTTGCTCTTAATACTGCAAATGTGAGAACACACTCAGACTCTGTACATCTGCAGTGTGCAAGCAGTTGATAGACCAGTACCCATCTCTTCATAATGCAGAGTGGACAAATCAGGCACAAATTAAAAAACAACTCAAAAAACGAGGCAGCATGGGTTTCTTTTGTGTTTCTAAGGGAAAAAAAAATATGTTGTGAGCAGACTCTGTAACTTGGCTATGTTCCTGTAATGCCTTGTCATCGGGTTTGAAAATAAACTGCTGTGGGATCTGGTGCCACAGCCTGGTGCCCATTTCCCATCTCCCCTGCAGTATTAGCCACGCTACATATTGCAGCAGCAGATTGCAGTTACCTCAGGCTTCCTTATTTACTGCCTGATACAGCTGAAGATGCTGCCTCCATGGCTGGAGCCCTGCCGTGCTTGTCTCCTCTGCAGATCCTCCCTCCCCTCTCCACCTGTCAGAGCATCAGGGAGCAGTCCCTCACTCCAGCGTCAGGGCAGCGGGACACGTTGATCTTACTCCCCTCTGTGTCCCCAACCCTGGGGCTGGTTCCCTTCGGGATGCAAGCTGGGCCACTCGGCCAAGTTCATTCCCAGGGTAATGATATCAGAGGGGCAGGATTGCCTTGGGGTTAAAATCATTCATGCTTGTGTTTGCAAGGAGTGCAGGCAGGGCTATGCCTTCACTGGTGCAACGCGATCGTGTGGCTGGGAGGTTAAGACTACTTTGTCCACGCTGACATTAATCAAGAGAACTCAGTATTTTCTGTTAATTACTTCACATGCACTCAATATAGGCCAGGCAGGCTGGGTTAGCCAATGCAAAATAAATCAAAGCTACATGAAAAATCCAAGAGGAACATTTCAGCTGACAAAGTTCAGCTTGTAAGAGAGCTTTGTTCTTCAGTTTAAATCAAGCTGGCTGCTCAAGAGACCCGAGCGAATGCACGCAGAAGCCCTTCCCTTGTTACCAATTTCCACACGTGGAGCCGCGGAGCACGAGTGTTTTATCTAACAACACAGTCGTGTTACACTCATCTGCAGAGCATCACCTGGCAGCAAGCCACCTCACCTGACCTTGCGCATGCTTTTTAGCCTGCCTTTGCTGAAAATCAAAACTCATTCACGTAGACCACCTTCGCTGGCACTGTAGCCGATAAATGTTTAGCTCAAGCTAGGAAGAAGGGCCGAGGGATGGTGCTGTGGCTCCTCAGGCGGGTGGTACCTGTCCGCAGCACTAGGATGTGTTCCAGCAAGTGCCTCTGTCGTTAGCCCTTTTGTGCCTTGGTGCCGTCCCACCAGACTCCTGTCTGTGTAAAGCCAGGCCCAAAGACGTAGCTGTTTCCTGAACCCAGCTGTAGCTGAAGTCAGTGTCTGATGGTGAGCACTTTGGTCAGACAAACGGGATAAAAAGTTTTCAGCCAGGAGCAATACAGTGTCTGATTTTGGTATCTCACCCTCGCTCTAGGACTCCCCAACCAATAAACTACTGTACGCCAAGGAGATCCCCGAGTATAGGAAGATAGTGCAGCGATACTACAAGCAAATCCACGACATGCCCCCGCTCAGCGAGCAGGAGATGAACGCCCACCTTGCGGAGGAGTCACGGGTAAGGCGCGCCGGGCTGCAGCAGGCGGAATGGGGGCTCGGCCGTGCGCGCTCCCACGCCGGGGACGGGTCGGGTCT
>NW_009630068.1:0-204 GCF_000690535.1 Cariama cristata
GATTCTATGATTCTATGATTCTAAGTGGTGCTTCCTCAGCCAGCTCCCCCAGGACTAAATGACAGAATTACAGTGTGACTCCAACCATGGCCCCAGGAAGGGGCTGCTTTCTATTAAATGTTTATATTAATAGGGGTTGGTTTGATTTTTTTTTTTTTTTTTTTTTTTTTTTAAAAAAAAACCAAACCAAAACCCCAAATCCTT
>NW_009630068.1:280-8941 GCF_000690535.1 Cariama cristata
TTTGAGTGTTAGAAAAACTTTCCCATCTGTATTTCTTTAACCTTGCTGACACTCTTCTACTTTTCTTTTCCAGCAAATGGAAGGCCATGAATTCCCAGCCCTGCAGATCATTTTTCTAGATTTGTTTCTCAGTCACAGTGAGTGTAGACCTGTTGTCCTAACCTCACCTGCTGATTTTGAGTTTTTTGGGGGTTGATCTGAAGCCCACGCAAGGCCACAGAGGCTCTCCCACATGATTTACACACCCAGCTTCAAAGTATTACCTTCCTCCTGAATTGTCACTGCGTATTCCTGCAGGATAACTTGCCCTTGCCACATCATTTGGGCTGCCCAGCTGAGGTTAGTGTTGCTTAGCTACAAGACTCTATAATAAGAGCCCGAGCCATAGCGGAACGGGCAATGAAGCATTTCAAATACAACAAGACCCAAAGGATGCTCATCCATGTATGTGCAGGAATATTACAGGTCCCGAATGCTGAGGTTTTAGCGACCATGACTGTTAGCTTTTAGCTTACACGGCTCTGGTTGTTACCAGCCCGGCTTTTGCTGGAACCGGGTTGTTCGTAGATTGCGGCCAGAGATACTGATTTTAAGGAATGTGTGTGTTTTGGGGGAAAATTATCGAATGAAGGCCCTTGAAAGAGGGAAATGGGGTAGGATAGGAGCTCCTTGGGGGTTTCTGCGAGGAAAAACTCTGATTGCCAGAGTTAAGCCCTGGTTACTGGAGTCAGGTTATGTGATACATGATCAACGTGAATGGCAGAACCGGCCCTACGTGCTGTGTCAGTATTGATCTGTGTCTGCAGCAGCAACGCCTTTCAGCTTTTCCCTGCCAGTTTGCATAGGTGACTTGGTTTATATCTCTACAAACTGCGATTGCATTTGTGCAGTCTCATGAAAATGAATGCCACCGATTGCCCAGGACACATCTTTGTTTCCCCCAGCAGCTACATACGAAAGCCAACAGCGCTGCGCTTCCAGCGACATCAATTGTCTTGGGGTGAGTTTCCAGCTTAACAGCTGAGTTTAACGGCAGTTCATCTGAACGCAGGAGAAGGTTTCTCTGAACCTCCAGTAGAATCTGGTAGGACTCATGCTTTCACCTCTGTGGTGACTGTGGCCAGGGTTTTTGTGGAAGGGTGGCCTGGGGAAAGCTTTTCTTGAGGTTCAGATGCCTTCAGTGTGAGCCAGCAATGGGGAATAAAGGTAAGAGCCATCAGCATGGCAGGGCTGGACCATCGCCAGGGGGAGGCCACAAGGAGAGGCTGGAGCAGCTTCGTGCTCCAGCAGCTTCCTTGGAGTGACTGGCCACACCAGTCAGTAGCTGGAAAGCAACCGAGCCCCTGCCCACATCTCCAGCATCACACCAGACCAAGGGGACCTACGGGAAGGGCAAGGATTGCAGTTTTGACTTTCTATTTCTGTTCTGTGTCTCCAAAGACTGCTCGTGGTGTTTGCGTTACAGATGTGAGCCTGGGGAGACACCACAGTTGACCACAGAATGGGTCAATTCTGTTTGCTCTGTTCTATGGCAGGGAAACAACACGAATACAATCTGGTCGGTTAAGAAGAGAGGAGTTCACTATAAAATATTGTGCAGTGGATTTCTGTTTCATATACAGTGACACAGCCCTACTGAGAAAACGTACACCAAGGGTGACCTCACATTGTTATTTCTTCTTGTTAACAGCTATTTGACTTCACCATCTACGTAAGCAGTGAGGAACAAACCTCCCCTGTGAAAGTGTTCGTGCTTTTTGACTCCCAGACTCAAAAGTAAGAAAAGGTCCCGGTGAAACTGATGGTGATGTGCCTAATCTTTGCAGAGCTCCCTCTGGAACAGCAGGGCAAAGCCCAAAAGCTCATAATCAGGTGGGATAGCCTTGTGTTGCTGCCTAATAAAATGCTGCATTAATGTATGGGCATTCAGCTCATGGGGATTTGTGCCATGTATAGGTGTAATTTATGGGGTTGTTCTAACACCAACAAAAAAGCCAAAGTTTGAAAATAGCCTGGATCACTGCCCAGGGTTCTTACTTGGTTTCCTGTGTATTCACTTGCCTCTCACGTCTAAACCTGTTTTGCTTCTCACTTAGCAGTGGAGTTGTGCCCGGGTAAAGGCATTACATCCATACTAGCTAAATACTAGTTTTATAATGCATATCCATTGCTTAGTCCCAGGGCATTGCTCAAAGCAAGTTATTCTGTTGTATTATGTTGTCTATTGATCGCTCCTTTTCACCTTTTATCGTTGGTGGTGTTTTTTTTTCTTTTTCCTGGCTCTTGCAGAAAGTGATGCCAGGCCATTAGGAAACTGAATTATTAAACCTTCATATTGATTTTTTTGTTGTTGTTTTTGACCATATAGCTGATGTTATCATGTAGGGACCCTTGCCTTGAGCTATGCAGAAGGGGTTTTGCCAAGCGCTTGACGGCTCTCCTCACTCCTTTGCTTCATTACCTTCCGTCCCTTTACTACCCCATAGTTTCCAAGAGGAGGAGATTCTGAAAACCATTATGTGGAGTCATTTCGTTTCACTGTCAGGCTCCCTTCGCTAGCAGCCACACAGATGACGGGATTTTTCTTTCTTTTTGCTCCGGAGGTACACAAACAGATCAGCCCACTTGCTAACAGCCTCGGCGCTGACACCACGGTATCCATGGCAACGCACCAGCCTGCGCAAGCATCCACAGACGCTTCGAAAATCAGAAATACCGAGTGATGACAAGGAGCCGCTTCAGACAATGGATGTTTATAGGTGTCGCAACCACCTGAAGTGCTTCTCTCTCCAGCCATCAGCTCCTTGATTATAATGTGCTTTGCATTTGTCTTGCAGCCCCTTCATCAGAATTCAAGGCAGAATTAATCCTTGTTTTGATTTTTTTTTTTTTCTTTTTCATTTAGATCACTGGCTGAGGGTACCTTATGGGAATGAGTGCCCCAAGCTCTACTGTTGACTTTCCTCTTTGAACTGGGCTGGACTACAAGTTCTTCAAATGATAAAATCCAAAGCTGTAACTGAAAAAGCAGCGGCCTACGTCAACTCAGCTAACAGACATAGTTGTGTGACTGCGAGGCTGAGTGCTGATTTGTCCCATCACGTTGCATGAACTACTGCTTTCCTATAGTGACAATAGATTTAATAAGATCTGATCAACCATTTTTGGGGAATGTTTTTACGTAAGTTCATCTGCTGGCATGGCAGAGACTATGTTGCTGTGTTTAAAGTCACTAGTCTTCACCAGCTCTGCTTTCAGGAGGTAACGTTCAGGCACTCGGGCTGCACTTCTGAAGCTGGTTGCAGCAAACGTATCCGTTCATTAGACCGGGTGTTTACATGTGAAAACATTGGTAGTTCACATTAGGTAACTGCATGTGAAGTACTGATTTGTGCAGCTGGATAACTGTGGGCAAATATGTGGGCATAGGCTAGCATGAATTTACAGATGGCATGTATGCGCTGCCTCTTAGGACCCCACCCCTCATTTTTCATGTACAAAGCAGGCCATGAGAATCATGTGCTGATGATGACCCTGGATGAGGAGCAGTTTTATGACATAGCAAACCAACAGGTAGTCTTCAGGCATTCAGGAGACCTTCCTCAGGCCGGTGAAGTATTTCTGCCACCCTAAGACGTGATGATTGATCAGACTGAGGCCGTTCTCAAACCTAGACTGGACCACTGCCTTTGTTGTTTGCACAAAAGCTGAGTATGAGGCTGAGTTTGAAGCTTGGTCATGGGAAAAGAGTCCAAGTAGACTGATGCTTAACCTCAAGCCATGGTTTTGGTGAGGAAATAGCCTCTCATTCTCTCTGCAATGTCTCCCCTCCCTTAAGAAGTAACAGCGTTTTATTCACAGAAAGGCAAAAAGAAACACAAAGCCCAAACCCAAGATGAACTACATTGCCCCATATTGTGGTGTTAACTTGATTAGGCTAATCTGTTTTCAGCTGATAATTTAAGCTTTAGGCTTGGAAAATGCAGTAGCATTTACATGTTTGAATATAACAAGAGGAGCATATTAAAAAGCCTTATCAAAATTCCGCATTAATAAAACAAGCTATCAGCGCATCAGAGAACTGAAGAGCTTCCATGGGCAAGCACAGTAATAGATTCCTTCTAAGGTCTTTAATCCTCAGTAGCTACTGTCAGAAAAATTCGGACTTTCCTTTAGTACAGGAAATTAAATCTCAAAAATAGTATATCCGTCATGTTCTGACCAATTTGACTGTTCAGTAACTTACACATCATATTTATTTTGAAAAGCAACTTTTTCATATAGTTTTGCTACAGATGCAATGTGTAAAGAGATTTCACTACTTATGCCTTAATGTGTGTTCTGTTCATCTCTTGTTTGATCTTGTAAGATAGACAGTGCATGCTTATTTCTTTTATTTCATTAGAAGACCTAGTAAGACTGAATGGTGCAGTAGTTTTATTCCCACAGCTTTCAGGGCACGTAAAGGCGGCAATGCTTGTACTAGTGAGAAGCTAGGGATGGCAAAAAAACCAACACAAACTCAAACTTGCTTTTATTACTTCCTGGCAATCATCATTCCCTGTTATAACTAGAAAATGTTAAGAGCAACAAATCTTATTTTCCTTATTCTTTTTCTTCTTGTGGAGATGGAAACCTAATAGCTGAACTGTTCCTCTGTACCCCAGAAAATGGGTTAAAGCAGTGAGAATTGGTTTAGGTTAAGAACTTCCTACAGATGAATCCTGCAGGGATCAGTACTCCCCTCGCTTCCTCTTGAATATGTTTACAAAGCCTCCCGTGAGATGTCTCTAACATGACAAGTCTGACATCCAGCTTTTTCCTCTTCAGCAAAGGAACTATCCCCATAACCAAGATGTCACAAAGCCTCAAGAGCTGCGAAGAAGAAGTAGCCACGTTAGGTAAATGACAGGGGAAGAAGGAAGCTCTGCACATAACTGCGTACTCTCTAAGGGACCTCTACCGCCCATTTTTCACATTGGCACATTATCTGGGGACCCTTTGCTTTCAATCACAGCGCCGAGAAATGGAGATGTCTGCTGGAGCACATTCTCTACAGCAATTCTTGTCTCCTTGCATCCCCAAGAGCAGGTGGCACCAGTATTTTGTACCCTCTGTCTGCTTTCAAATTATTCTACTTCTCATGCAGAGACTGGTTTTTGACATCAAAAGCATTTAGTAAATTAGAGCGTAGCTCCCTGAAGCTAATTCTTCCACCATAATTCACATGGGTACCTACAGTCCCTTGGAAAAAAAGACCAAAGATAACTAAGGTCTACAAAGGCAGCGTTGCTTTGGTACCAGTCCCCCCACTGTGGCTAGGCCTGCCTTTGCTTAAAGTTTTCCTGTAGCAACCTGAGGCACGCATTTACAAACAGGTAATGTCTCCAAATAATCTTTAAAAGGTAAATGTTATCAAATGGGAGACAGGCAGAAAAAAGAAGGTTTTTACGGGGAAATGTTACTACATGAGCTGAGGAGATACAGTTGAGATTCTTGTCCAAAACAGAAACAAATTGAACATAGTTTGTTATGCAAAGCCTGGGATAAGCACACAACTGTTTTCAATGGAAGCTTTTATTTTGCTTAGCAGTCGATAATCATTTGAAGGAGCT
Organism: Cariama cristata; assembly: GCF_000690535.1. NCBI lineage: Eukaryota > Metazoa > Chordata > Aves > Cariamiformes > Cariamidae > Cariama > Cariama cristata. The sequence continues at coordinate 5,896 of NW_009630068.1, forward strand.
TTTCAGCTCACCTTTCTTCCCCGTTGCCTCCGTTGGGCACTAGAGGGACCCTGGAGTTTTCCAGCCGACAGAAACATCTCAGCCTAGAGATGAAGAAACATCTTATTGGGTATGCGGTTGGACTTGATGATCTTTGAGGTCTCTTCCAACCATAATGATTCTATGATTCAGCGATGCTCAGGCAGGAGCACTGCCTTTCCTGGTCACCTCAGCCTAGGTGTATCCAAGGGGAGAGGTGGCAAAAAAAACTGCTCAACCGGTTGTTGAACATACCCAGAAAGTGCAAATATGCCACTGCGAAAAGTGCGTACAGGGGCTTCAGCCATACTTTCCATTATTCCATCATCCTCGTTGATGCTCGCAGCTCTTCCCATCAAGAATAAATAGGAGCTGGCTTTGCCGTGACTGCTCTGTTCGCTCAGCTAATGCGACATGGGCACCGTGGCTTGAGGCATACTGTGTTTTTGAGAAATTAAATGTTTCCTTCCCCAGTCTGAAGTGAAGCCAAATACCCAAGTTGCCAACAACTGCAGCTCGATAAACTGTCAGAGGAGAAACAGTGGCTGGTTATCGTAGCTATATAGTAAAAGAAGAATATGCATTGACACGAGTCCCTTTTCGAAGGGTATTTCCCAGCTGCAGTTTCAAATGAATCTGTTCTAAAAAGGGCTATAGACAATGTCATTCCTTTTTCTTTTAGCAGGCAGGCAAAAATCCTCTGTGTTTGACTTACCAGATCTCCATATAGAGACCTATAATTCAGTGTGTCAAAGCTTTGCTATAAAGCTCATGGCTTGTGAGGTCATGTAAAAATCTGTTTTTCCTTCGTACAAAAATCTTTCCGCACTGTCTCTTAGCAGGATGATGCTTTTTGATCTCTGCATTAATATTTCTAATAAAAATATGTGCATGCATTTTAATATCTCTAACATAAATTATAAGAATTTTTCCTGTCTTAAAACACCTAGTGTCAACACTGCTGCTGAATATTTAATGTAAAGTATAATGTAATTCCACTAAATAATTATCTCGGGGAAAATGGCGAATGCCACGTTGGATTTTTTTCTGTGTTTATTTTTCATCACCTTTGATGATTGTTTAAGGGGAGCTGCAACTGAATAACTAACTTCCAAGATTCACCTTCTCTCTCTCTCTCTCTCTGCAGGCTGCTGCTGAAAAGAGACAGGCCGCTACCGTACTGCCTCTGAGCTAGAGGCATCGGTTACTCCATGGCACACAGAATATTCTGAGTGTTTCTCTGGTTAATTTTATCACCCCTCTGATCTCTAGGAATGTTTATGGACAGTGCACAGGCTATTTTTTGGACGTGGTGTCTTTCTGTTAAGACATCTCTTCCACGATACCCATCACAGTATTTGTTTCTGACAAAAGTATAGGCTGCCCTTTCCTTTTATTTTTTTTTTAATATTGTAAGCTTTAAATAAATCTAATTTCCATTTGGATGAAGTGTAACTGTTTCTCCTTGATCAAGTCAACTGCTCATTCCCTCTAAGGGCTCCTTCTGATTAGGCTTTATGTAAGCCTGCATTCACATTATCTCGGTGGTGAAAGGAAGGGCAAAGTCCCCGTGCTTGGGGGGAGAGCTCCATTAAGGTCTTTGCGTGGTCCCGTAGGCCTCCAAGAGGAGACACAGAGGACAGTCCAAGGGGAAGGCACTGCTGATCCTCGGGGTGCTGGGGACCCTGGTGCACACTCCTTGTGCACTGAACGGGTGTCTTTGCCCCTGGCAGTCTGGAAGAAAGACTGCCTGCAGTAAATCCATTTCCTCTGGAAGCGTCTGCTCCGGATGGATACACGTCACCGACGGTGAGTAACCAGAGGGGAACATGATGGCTTTGTCCTCTTGGCAAGATCCTGCTCCTTTTGCCTGCCACTGATTTACAGATGAAATGCAAGAAGAGGGAAGCAGCAGTGCTGGGAAGTTTTCCCAAACAGCTTCAGGAAGGCTTGGAAAAGGGACTGGAAGAGATGTTTGTAACCTTGACTCACAAACTCAGACCTTTAAAAGAAAATTTCCTGATTTACAAATACATAAAAATACTTAACAAAATAATCTGGCATCCCCAAGTCACTTTATTGATGTTAACGTGGGACTGGAATATAATCCAATGTAGTAGCCATTGAGGGATGGTCATCTCTATATTGCGGTGGAAGAAACAGAAGCAATGGGGGGGCTTAGGCTTTCCTGAACCTGCATTTTGACCACCCAGTCTGACACGTAAGGCACAAATTACTGATCTGAAATATTCTAGATGATCTGCTAAAGTCCATGAAGAAAAAGGGTGCTTAGTACTCCTGAAAATCATGCTTGAAATCAAGCTGGGTACCTAAAATTAGCGAAGCTTTGAAAAAAATACAGAGAGTACTTGCTCAGAGTGGTGCAGTAAAACGAAACAAAACTGAAATTAGCATTTAAAGTTTTTGCACTGCAGCATGGGTTACAGTTAGTGTGTATTCTGGGCACCCAAATATAAAGAAGAATAGCAATATTTATCTTTACTGGATCAAAACATACAACGTGTTTCAAAAACGTTTATTAGGCTAATACATACATGACGTACTCAGAATTGCTGGTTAAGATTCTGGAAGACTGGCTTTTGAACATTCATTTTTAACAAACCCATTAGACTAATTTGTTTAGGAAATAGGAAAGGCAAGGGGACCATTTTACGCTTCCATCTCCAGCAAAGGGAACTGAAACGAAGTGATTCTGAGTAAAAGGGTGAGATGAGCCAGTGCTGTAGCTCCACCACATCAGTGGCATCGCATGAGCGATGACTTTGCCCTTGCCTGCTTTATGGAATACGGAAACGGTACCTGACCTCCTGAGGGGTTGAGGAGGAAAGTTCAGTTTGAGAAGCTGGTAAATGACAAAGTAATAGGACACCTTTTATTGCCGGATTCCAGGAAATGGCTGGAGAGCTCGGCCCTACAAGAGCACAATTTGTTAAGTTAGCAGCAGCGCAGTTTCTGAGGTGCCGTAAAAGCGTTTTTTAACCTATCTCGCCATTATTCGTTCTCTTTC
>NW_009630069.1:0-353 GCF_000690535.1 Cariama cristata
GCCCCGAGACCCCCCCATCCGCGGCGGGGGGAGCCCGGGGAGCCCCATCTCCCCGTCCTTAATGGGACCCCACCGCACAACAGGGCGCTGCCTTACCTGCGACCCTGACGACGGCCCTCTCGGCCGGGTCCAGCACCGAGTCCTGGCTCTTCCGCTTCCTCTGCTCATGGAGGGGTAAATTCCAGGGCAAGGTGTCCCCAGGGGGGCAGGGGGAGAGGCTGCCCGAGCGCTCGCTGCGGTACGAACGCTCACTCCGGCACGACCGCTCGCTCCGGCACGACCGCTCGCTGAGGGTCTCCTCGTCGGAGGACGACATGGCCCACGGCGCGGGGAGGAGGGCGGGCAGGACGTCC
>NW_009630070.1:0-284 GCF_000690535.1 Cariama cristata
CCTGCAGAAAGCTCCTGAGTGCGCTTTGTGTGCGGAATTGCCTTTCTTTGATTAACTCCTGAGATCTCGTTATAATTTTTTCCTCCGTATTTTTCTCACCGTTATTTGCCTGTTTTGTTTTTTTTTTTCCCTGCGTTTTGCTGCTTTCCTGAGGGGGGAAAAACACTCGAGAACGAACACCCCACCCCCCCTCCGTCACCTTCCCTCTCACGCCAAAAACAACCATTTTCCTTTTTTTTTTTCCTTTTCCGCCCCCTCCCTTTTTCCACACAACTGCGGGCGGC
>NW_009630071.1:0-2752 GCF_000690535.1 Cariama cristata
CGAGCTTGGAGGCGTCTGGAGGGGGAAATGATGGGGCAGAGGGAGAGGAGCAGCAAGCTCGAGAGCTCGTTACGCGTTGGGGTGGCAGAAATGGCAGTGGCAAACTCCGTGCAGGTGTTTTGGCTGAACCGAACTGATGTAGGACCTTCTGCAACACAAGCTGCGGACCAGAGCGTGGAGGAGTGCAGTGAGCTGAGGTCCGGCGGAGGTGCAGTAAAGGCAGTCAAACCAGCCAGCTCCAGAGGGCAATAATGGGAAAAAAAGCGAAGGCAGTGAGATTTTGGTGTGATGCAGGAGGACTCATTCCCTTGCTCCAGCTGACCCCAGGGACGGCCTTACCGGCAGGGACTGAAACACTGACCGAAGCCCAGAGAGAACAGCCCTGTCACAGAGCAGTGACTAACTGATGAGGGAAGCGCGAATGTGCTGCCGGGCGGCCAGGGTGGGGTGTGAGCCAGCCCGAAGGAATGCGAGGAAGATAAACAGTGAGAAGGAAGGCGATTCCCCAGGTACCAGGGTGGGCACCGCCAAGCAGCAGAGCAAAGTGCGAAGGATGGAAAGCTGGGGACGTGCTTCCAGCTGGCGAGGTGGATGGGGTGGGGGGGCTCTCCCCCAACGGCATTTATTGGGGCGTGTTGGGTTGGGCAAAGGCTGGAAGGCTCTCCTGGGACGGGGGGCTGGTGCACCGCGGGCCCCCCCGGCCCCCAGCCGTGTCCATCCGAGCTGTGCCCCCGGCGCCCAGCTCAGTCCCCTGTCCCGGCAGCTTCCTTGCTCCTGCTTCAGCTTGCAAGGGCGTTTTGGCAGTGCGGGCCTGTAACACTAAGCCCAGCAGCAGCCGTTTTAGACCTGGCATTAGCCAAAGCAAAGTAAATCCCCATTAACGGCACCTCCCTGCACCCCACGCGTGGTTGCCACGGGGGTCTGGGGGCTGCGAGCCCGGGGCCGGCAGCTGCAGGTGGGACCCTGCTACAGAGGACGCGGTGCTGATTCATCTCTTGCCTTGGCTTCTGCTTACGTACGTTCACACTGTTTGTTCCCTGCCTCAACGGCTAAATGAAGCCCAGCAACAATGGGCCATCGATTATCCCATTATATTTCCATCGGGCCTGACTTCACAGCTGGCTCCTGGAGGGCAGCACACGTGGCCTTGGCAGGGGCTCGGTGCAAACACCTCCTTGCTCGGCTCTGCTCTCCGGAGCCCTGACCCCGATGCGCAGGCATCCCGGTAACACCGGGTCCATGGCCCTGTCCTCTGGCAGGGACGGCGCAGCAGAACCAGACACCGGCAGCGATGCACCTGCAAGGGGAAATGGCCCCTGTTTCAGGGGAACCCCCCCATCCCCAGGGTGCTCTTGGGGGCCATCCCAGCTCTGGCAAGCTCAGGGCTTACTCAAGCCATCTGCACGGGCCTGGGGGCCGTGTCCTCTTTGCCCCTGGCGTTCTGCGGGGCTGTATCCCTTCCCAGGTCCCCCTTCTCCCCTCGTTGCTTCCCCTTGGCCAGCCACAGCAGAAGCACTGCCTGCCCCTTCCTCTTGTGTGTGTTGCCTGTGAAGCCCAGGAGAAGCCAAGTGATGGGGTCCTGTGGGCCCCCTCATCCCATCCCATCCCATCCCATCCCATCCCATGCAGGGGAACAGCCCCAAGGACACCAGGTCTGGGCTGGCCCTTTCTTCCTGTGTGACCAATTTCAGCCTTGCTTGTTCCGAGTCTTTTTATTACCCAAACTGCTGACGAGACATTTTTCAAGAACAGAAAGGTCAGCATGTGCAGACCTCACCGACTGCCCCACGGTGCCCACCCTCCTGGCAGGGCTCTGGCTCGGCTCTGCCCCACACCTCTGTGATGCCCGTGAGCATCCAGGTGCCATGGAGCATCCTTTCAGCGGCAATTTGCAGGAGAAGGGCTGGGTCAGGCCGTGTTTGTGGCAGCAAGGAGAGGGGTGGGCACCCCGGGGTGCCATGTGGGGTGGCAGCCCAGGGAGGGCCCCCAGTCTGCTCCCTGCGTGGAGCTGAGTCGGTCGCCCACTCCCATGTGCTGCTCCTGCTTGCGGGAGAGCTCCAACGCAGCACAGCGGAGCGGTGACGGTGACGCTGCTGTGTCTGTACAGGGATGCTTCGCCTGCAGATCTCCTACCTGCGTCAGCAGCTGAATTCCCTGGTCTCATTCCCTGCTCTGGCAGCTCCTTAACCCTTTCCTCCCGGCAGCTGCGCTGCAAGGAGGCAGGGCTGAGCGTGCTGCTCCTGCTTGCGGGAGAGCTCCAACGCAGCACAGCGGAGCGGTGACGGTGACGCTGCTGTGTCTGTACAGGGATGCTTCGCCTGCAGATCTCCTACCTGCGTCAGCAGCTGAATTCCCTGGTCTCATTCCCTGCTCTGGCAGCTCCTTAACCCTTTCCTCCCGGCAGCTGCGCTGCAAGGAGGCAGGGCTGAGCACACAAGCTCCTGTTCCCACAGTCTTGCAGGAGGGGACACAGCATTTTCAAGCTTGAAGATGCTGCTCTGCACCCTGCTGGGTGCCCCCAGCTCTCCTGCAGCCTTCGCATGGCACCCCTTTCCCAGCCCGGTCCTGGCTGTGCCACATCCCTGCGCACCCTCAGCAAGCCAGCGTTGGGGCAGATTTGTCACCTTGGCAGAAGGCCTAAAGACCAGCTGGTGTTTGGGCTGTTTCCAGGGTCTCCAGTCACCGCTGGAAGTTTTTCAGTGCCCACCCTCCCGTGCAATATGTGGGAATGGGGTCCCTGGAGCCAGGATCC
>NW_009630072.1:0-216 GCF_000690535.1 Cariama cristata
AGTGGGCGATTGCGTTGCCTGCCAGAGATCGGGATCTCGGCTCCTCAGCGGCTCCGTGGGATCATAATCGCTTGCGTTCTGGGAATACTCAGGAAGATCGACCGAGATAAGCACCTGAGCCCTCCTTCCCTCCGCCGTCCCAGATGAAGTTCCTGCCAACGGGCTGAGGCAGAAGGGGGTGCCCGGCCCGGGGTGCGATCCTGCGGTGCCCTGGGG
>NW_009630072.1:272-17980 GCF_000690535.1 Cariama cristata
GAAGTGCGAGGGGACGGTGGCAAAAGCAAAGGTGGGGAAGGGGCTGCTGGCAGCAGGGCTGTGGGTCCTCCAGCAGCTGGTGGATGACAAAGGCAGCAGGAAACTGCTGATGTCGCTTTGTTTCCCCTTCCCTCCGAAGTGGGGAGATGCTGTCGCAGCAGGTGCTGAGCTGGCAGCCCTGGCGCTTGCTCTGAGCCCCAGAACAAGGGTCGTTCCCAACAGAGCTGCGGACAGGGAGCTGGTGCGGCAGCAGGTGGGAAGTCGGGGACGGGACGCGAAGGATGGGGCAGAGGAAGGGCTTGGCTCCGCCATCACAGCGTGCTGTTTGCCTCCGGCCACAAATACGACTTTTCCCCTCCTTGGATGGACACCGTCCAACGTCAGCGCAGTCCCGACCTTCACACTCAGAGTGGTGAAACATTAAAACTTTTCTGTCCTGAAAAAAAAACGTTGCAGAAGTGGGAAAGCAGAGCTTCGCAGCCAGCTGCTCCAGGGGGGAGCCGGAGTTCCTCCTGCTGTTGCGTTTTCCCTGGGTTTTCCTGCAGGTGAACAAATCCCTGATGTAAAATCAGAAAGCAAACAACATGGGAGCGGGGATGGGGGTAGGGATTGGAGCTTTGAGAGCTCACGCTCCCTCAGCCAGGCTTTTGCAACTCTGCGCAGAGCTGTGTGTGCAATCTGAAGGGAGCAAAGAGCTCGGGCAAGGGCTGCAAACACCAGCTCAGAAACGGAGAAGATTCGCAGATGAAGTATTTTTAAGGTGGGAAAGGACAGAATTGGAGAAACACACAGAATTGTCCTCATCCCAGGACCAAACGCTTGACATCTCCGATTCTCTCTCGCAAGAATGAACGAATCTCTCGTACGCTCTAGCATTCCACCCGTCTAATCCTGATTTTTACAAGCAAGGAAACTGAGGCACAGGGAGGAGAATGGCTTCACACACAGCTTCTAAGTTTTGCCCTTTGCCACCCAGCTGCAGGTTTGCAACTGCCCTCACTTGCAGAGGGGACACCAAGCAGAAGTTGCTCCTTCGTTTTTGAAAACTACACCGGTGGCTGTCCTCAATGGAAACTCCACTTCGTCACCAGAGAGGCAGGGCGCACCCCAAGCTGCAGGGCTTGCAGGAAGGCTCTGCTACCTTCTGCAGTCTTTGGATAACGGCATCGTTTCAAGAAAAGAGGGTCCTGAAGAGGCCACCTGGTCAACCCCCCATTCCAAAGAGCAATCTTAATTTCTTAACTTTTTATGAAACTTGATTTTAAAGCCTCCAGTGAGACCACCGATCGCTTTCCGTGGGCAGTCCATTCCAACATCAGTCCCTCTGCTTTATCGAGTCGCTAAGTCTCACAGTCGTGCCGTTAACTCCACTGCGCAATTTGTCTCCCTCCGCACAGCGATCTGTTAAGTGTTTGAGGACTATTCCTCAGCCTCTCTCCAGCCTTCTCTAGACTAAACAAACCCACTTCCCTCAATCTGTCCTTGCAGGTCATGTTTTTGCTGCACCTCTGCTCATTCTCACTGCTCTCCCCTGGACTGCCTCCAGCTCCTCCCAGAACTGGACAGTGTTCTAGCGGAGGCCTTACCAATATCTAGGAGAATTATTTCCTATGTCTGGCAAACAGCACTCCTGTTTATGCATTCCACAGGGGTGTTCGCGCTTTTTTTTTTGTTACAACTTTTTTGCCTGGTGTTGTTTCACCCCAACCCTTAGATTTCCTTCTGAAAGCCCTTAGGAATTGCACCAGATTAAGGATGGAGCTGATCCCCCAGCTAGGACTGAAGTGCTGAACTCTGGCTCCAACTCCTGCTTCCAGACCAAGCTTCAGGCTTTTCTCTGCAACATCCAGTAGCCAGGATCCTTGGAGACGAGTGACAAGAAAACAAACACTGCACAGACCTGCAGCCTCTTTTCTGGTAAGAAAAGCCTTCTCCAGATATAAGGCCCCGATTGACACCTGGGTAGCAGAGGTAGGCAAGCATCTGTTCAGCCCTGCCTCACTGGAGCTGCCTGCAACACTGAGCAGCAGCCACGGGTGCAGCTGAAAGAGGGTTGGAAGTTACCACGAGCGTCCCAGGAGCTGCGGAGTCAAGCGTTTGCTTTGTGTCCTAGCCCTGGGCAGGAACAGGGGAGAGCGCCAGCTTCTGAAACAAGCCAGGCCCAGCACTCTGCAAGGGAACTCGGAACAGCTGGCAGCGTCAGACAGAGTGTAATGTTAGATCTGGCTCGGACTCGCCTCCTGAGACCGAAGACCGCGAGAGCTAGAGAACACAGCAACACCGCCTTCCAGCTGTGGGAACCAAAGCAGCAAAAACACAAGGCGAGACATCAGGAAACAGCCCTCGCCTTGGGGTCCTCAGTCCAAGGAGGGACGGACCGTAGTATCTAATGAAACTACACTTCTGTGGGACATGGACAAAGATGATTTTACACAAGAATGTCACTGATCTCAGTGTAAAAAGTCATCTTTACAGCGGTTCTAATTTGTGCTGTTTCCCGTAATCCCTGGAAACGTAACCCAGAGCTCTCATCTTTGCAGAAAGCCTAAAAGCTGACCGATACCTGCTGCTGCTATCAGCGCGGCAGTCCAAAAAGCCACTCCAATACCTGTGTTGTCCGTAGGGCACCGCTCCAAAGACTTGCTCTGAGAGGATGACATGGTCTTGTTTCCTTGCTTTCCTGGCATTGTTCAGAAAAACATCTCTCTATTCCTCCTACATGGCAGCTGTTCTTTCCAGGTAGGGGAAGAGCCATCTCTGCAGCTCTTGCTCCTGAAATACCCTCCCAATGCACTTCTTGTTATCTCTAAACTTTTTATGTTCCTCAAGAAGAATCTCATTCCCTCCCTGTGGGGGAATTTTCTCATCACTTCCCCCCCCTCGTAAGTCTTAAATTAGAAGGCAAAACATGTAAGCCAGACCAGGAGACCAGCAAGCCTCTAGAGCTGTGCAGAACCCTGTTAATTTACTTGAACTAATTAGGAGATCTGTTGATATAAAAAGCTGCCGTGCCTTTACTCTGCAAATACTTGTGTTCTCTTCCTGAGTTTAAGGTTATGCTGAACCCATAAACATATAAGAAGCTTCATGTGCCAAGTGCTTCCGTGATTAACACTGTGATGATGATTTAAAAAAAAAAAATGCTTAAAGTATTTGTTTGAGTCTTGTCAGGCACTCGTGGGATTGAACCTTGACATCTTGGTTCCAGGAAAACATTTCAGCAGATCACAAGTAGCTTCTGTCACAGACAGGCTTCCCACACGTTATTCCCAAATCTCAACCGCTCCCAGATTTAGCATCCCCTCAGAAACATCAGCTCTATGAGTGGAAATAATGAGGTGCAGAGAAGTGAACAGACTTGTGATTTTTATAGCAAACAACAGATTTCAGGTTTGCTTAACAGCAAGGCGGTGCTCGACCCCTGCCGTGCTTACCTGAGCAATTTAGATGGAGGGCTGCTGCGATCCAAGTCCTGACCTGACTCTGCTTTAGTTTCAGGGGTGCCCGTCGGTCACAAGAGCCAACATGAACGTGGGAACGGCACACAGTGAGGTGAATCCCAACACCCGCGTCATGAACAGCCGGGGTATCTGGTTGTCCTACATCCTTGGAATCGGCCTGCTGCACGTCGTACTCCTGAGCATCCCCTTCTTCAGCGTCCCTGTGGTCTGGACTCTTACCAACATCATTCACAACATGGTAAGGGAACAGTGTGGCTGGCTTGGCTTCCCGGGGCACGGAGAGGTAATCTCTCAGCACTAGCTGTTCTTTTGAGAGCAGTCTAGTAAGATTCTTGTTGAAACAATTCCTTTCTCTGTATTTCCAAAGACACAGGGTAAGTTACTCAACCTCCACCCCTCAGACTGCACCTTTGCCTCTGGTCATATATTTAAATCCAGCCTAGGTACTGATGAGACAGCAAATATCTGGTGAGGCTGCTCAGAGGGGACAGTGAACTCATTTGCCTGCAGGGTAAGTCCCTTCGTCATGTCCCCTTTAACAGAGGCATAGCTGTGACAGGCCACGGAAGATGGCAGGACAGCTTTCACTTCGGTCAATACAATCTGAACTGGCCTCAGAGTTAAAACAAGACTAAAACCCAGCCTTTGTTCTGCTTAAAGTAAAAGATTAGCCCAGGAACAGATTCTCCTCTTCTAAGGATCAGGTACGCAAATGAACAGGTGTCAGAGTGCTGCGCTAGGGGTGCGCAGGTAAGCGCAGCAAACCTCAACAGACGCATTCTGGGGACGCAGGGCACCTGGGTTCCCTGCGATGCCAGATGCTGCTGTGTTTAACTGCTCACTTCCGTGCCTCCGCCGTCCCACTGCGCAGGCCTTGGCGTGCTCGGGTCCTGCAGCCAAGGAGCAGACCTCTCATCAGCCGCTCATCCTCAGGCACAGGGGACAAAATGCTTCAGAGATGCAGCAATTGATTTTGTATCCTTTATTTTAAATAACATCTCAGCCTGAGAATATTCCGGAGACAAAAATGACACCCTTACTGGGGACGCTCATGCTAACGTTATTCACATCTCTAGCAGGGGAAAAAAAAAAACAAAACAACACAAACACACATAAAAAGACCCACAAAACCACCAACTAGAGCTGCTTGGAGCTCAGTTCACAAGCTGCCTGCTTTTCACCCAGCTCCTTCCCCTTCTCTGGCAGCTTAAACAATTAGGTCTGGGGAACAGAAAGGAGTTTAAAGGCCAGCAATGGCTATACTTAAAGACACACGATCTAGCCAGACACTTGCTGTTTATCTGTGACCTGTGCTCCACTTCCAGAGGTTAACTCGTAATCAGAGTGGTAACAGACCCTCGCTGCCCACAGCTCTACCGGCAGCTCTTTTAGAAAGCATTTAGCATCGCTGTTGCACAGTAGAGCGAGTCCGGGCTAATCTCCTGATCCCAGAGATCCGAGCGCTGCAATCTTGCAACCACATCCTTGGCTGAACGAGAGGCCTCACGTGTAACAGCCAAGCCTGAGCTAGCCCTGGCCAGCAGCCTTCCTCCCTAGCTCACCGCTTCGTCAGGCGCTGCGAGTTTGAGCGTGTTTTCCAGCCGCGACGATGCACCCCTCTAGTGGAACAGCGCGCTGCTGCAAGCTCCCACAACTCTGCTGTTCTTGCTGAAGCTGAACATTTATGGTGGCGGGGGGCAAAGAGCTCTGTGCGCTTCACACTGCCTTTGTATTTGCTACAGAGTATGTACATCTTCCTACATACCGTGAAAGGAACTCCTTTTGAGACTCCGGACCAGGGGAAGGCTCGGCTGCTCACGCACTGGGAGCAGATGGACTACGGCGTGCAGTTCACGGCATCGCGCAAGTTCCTGACCATCATGCCCATTGTCCTGTGAGTACTTCGGGGCAGCTGAGCTGCCTCGTGTGCCTGTCCCAATCACCGCTTCTGCTGCCCACGCTGTCGTGGGAAACAAAACCATGAAGTGCTATAATTCAGTTTTCCCCCGTCTCTCTCTCTCTGTTCCTCTCCTTTCCAGGTATTTTCTAACCAGCTTTTACACCAAGTATGACCGGATACACTTCGTAATCAACACCATCTCCCTTATGAGCGTCCTGATCCCCAAACTGCCTCAGTTTCATGGAGTCCGGATCTTTGGGATCAACAAGTACTGAACTGCGTGGCTGGAGCAAACAGAAGAGGAGCAGGGCAGAGGGGGGAAGTTCCTTCTCTCTAGTCCTGTTTCTTCACCCCCACACACGCTGGGATACAATTTCACAGCAGCTGTTTAAATGCAGTATCCAATAGACATATACCGCATGCTGGATCCTCATGCCCAATAAATCTAAACAAGCTCCAGAGTAGAGTTTAGTGCAGAGCAGGATGCATGACACTGGATTTCTTTTATTCCAGTGTCATAAATAGGTGCAGATACACTGAGACTTCAAGGTACAACGAGGATGGATTCTGGGGAGATTTTAATCTACCCCAGATGTTGAATGAAGAGAATAGGGATGAGGGGAAAAGCTTTTAGTGCTGGTACTATTGCTGTGGTAAATGCACTTTAAAATATATTTCCCTTTCTGAAGCTAAGTGCTTTAAGCGATACGTGGGGCAAATTCAAAGGGATACAGGCAGACTTCCCCAATACTTGACTGTTTCAGGGTCTGCGTTCCACTTTTGTGCGGGGCAGTGGGAGGGGGAAGAGAGTGACAGATTTTTATTTGCAGTCTTTTACACCACTGAGAAGGGAAGTTCTTTTACCAAGAACAGTACAGGAAGGAACGACCTGCAATTTGACAAAGCTTTCAGTTTTCTACGGTACCATTCATGTGGTTCAGGGAAAAGGGTCCCAAATCATACTTGTTATTTTCAGCTTATACCAGAATCTGTCTGGGTAACTCTGCCCCCCACCCTAAACTGCTAATTTTTAAGTGCACTCTGAGCACTCAGGCAGTACCGCATTTGGATTAAGGGCTGGGGTGCAGGTCATTCCAAGGATTGACAACAACAAATGCCACTGAGCTACTTGGTACACGGAGACTGCACAAGCATGGGAGAAGCTGAAGACTGATAGGTATAGGACAAACGACACAGAGGTGGCTGCTTGCTATAGGCGGTTAGTGACTATAATTGGAATTTTTCTCCTCAGCCCAGCTCCTTCGTCACTTAAGTCCGTGTACATGTTACTGGGATTTGCCAGTTCTCCAGTTAACCACGGACTTAACTCAGTGTCGGTCTCAAGGCAAGCGAGTGTTTGATTTCTGGCTTACCTGGAAGCCTGTCCCTCAGCTCCACGCACAAGCGCTGCGGCAGCATCCCCTGAGCCCTTGGGTGATCACTGGCAAGGGTGAGGGACCTGCAGGACAGCAATACTAATGAGCAGCACCAGCAGCAGACTGAATTGACCAATAGAAGGATGCAATGGGTCATTGATAATAGATTTTTTAGTATAGGAACAAAATTGAGCCTTTTCCCCCCATAAAATTAGCACCTAAATAAAGTAGGTTTGCAGGTTTAGATTTCCTGGCTGAGATAGCTTTCTAGTGTTCAGAATAATTGGTTTTTCTTTTGGGTTGTGTGCCAGTTAAAATGTGTTTTTCCTCATGCTTCTCCTGTAAACTCATGAAAGCCTGTATTTCTGTTGTCTTAGTGCTTATATTGTTTCACACTTTTGACAATGGTATAAACATTTTAAATATGCTATTTTTGTTCCTGCATTAGCCAATTCTAGCTTTAGGGGTCATAGTGGATATTGTTGAGTTGTTTGATGGTCTGCGCATAGGACACGGATAGGGGAACTTCAGGTTTGCATGTAAGATCTAGTACTACTCCATGCATAATTTTAGGCAAGCCGCTTTAACTTCTCTATCTCAGACTTACTACCGGACTGCTGCAGAGAAGGGAAAAACATTTTGTGTATCTCAGAAGGCTGCTGGAATGCATAGAGAGTATGTTTGAAAAGTGAAAATATTTTAAGTGAAAAGGAAGTTTTCAAGAAGGTAGAAGGAGAAGAGAGCCTGGCTTGTTACCCGAGTGCTGTTCTTCAGCGAGGGAGTTTGACAGATGTGCAATTTACTTGATGGGGAGGTTAAACCTTTTAACCACCATGACATAAGGACTGCTGTTTTAGTTAAGGTACTATATACCCTAAAGCTAATACACTCTTTAAGCTACTGGACAATGACTTTGGAAAAAAATACTGTTTTCAATATAGAGATATTTCATCAATCAGCTAAGTACCTTTGAAATGACTAAGAAATCAAAGAGTATCAATGCCCAGCATGCTTCTGGAAAGGCCTCTACCCTCAGAGGTGTAGCATCCATCCTTAGCAGGATGGCTAAGGCTGCATCTGTAATGCAGACTGTACATTGCTTAACAGATATGTCTGCCCGCAGACACAACTTACATGCCAATGGTAAATCTCCAGAGGAAGGAAAACTTACTTATTTTGCTAGAAAAGGGGGGGGGAGAAATCAACTTTTTTTGCAACAGAAACAGTCTCTGCTTAAAAACTTCACTCCTAGATAGACAGACATATGCTGATTATTTCTAAGTATATGCACATTACACAAAGTCAAAGCAGTTTTGATACCTTTAGCATAAGTATAAATTGAAGGTAGGGGTCAGCTTTTCTCGATGAGGTACAGGACTTCACACAGTTTCCTTGAAGGCCTTGGCATTACAACAGCTGAGGGTTTGAACATGTTATTTGTGCTGTTAACTGACAGTACGGACATCCAATTCTGTTTTGTTAAATTAAAGATCAACCGTAAAACAGAGTAGAATTATAAACTTCTCAAAAAGGCCGTTTTTAAAGCCTAAAGACTGAAACTTCTTGTTAGGCAAAGCCTTAATTATAATAGAAAGCTTTTCTGATTTATCCGTTTCACAGAAATGATTAAAATAGCCATTACACAGATACATGTTACATGGCAAATGACGTTCTTTACAACACAGGGAGAGCATTTTTGCCACAGAATAGCTGGCTCATACAGTTAATCCAGTCAAGGGAAACGTAAATGAAAACAGGAGAAATATGGAAAAAAGTGAGAGTGAAGAAAGATTTCATGTTAATAATGTGGTGTGTTAAGTATCTATGCAAGATTAATTATTACTTGAACAATTATACATCTGATAGTATCTTCCTTAAGATCCCATCTTAAGGGTAGGTATCAGAATTAATAAAAAAAAAAACCATAAGTTAACTGTAATTAAACCAGAGTCACAACTGCTACTTGTTAGGTGTACCTGAGGTAATTTTAAGTGAAAGAGTTTTGGGTACTGCTGGTCGAGCCACCCTCCTATGCCAGTTGCATGGCTCCTTCCTGTCGGTGTCACAGGAGCTCACGGTTCCCAACTAAGTTTCCACGTGGAAATCACCACTGCAGTGGTGCAGAAGTAACGGACACAGTGCTGGGTCTCCTGGAACTCTGTATTGAAACCACTTATAGTTTATTTGCATTTGTTAAATTCATGTAGAAGTGAGTTCAGCACTTGAAGGCTGATCTTGCATACACACACAAGTTAAAGAGCATAGTCAAAACACTAAAACTCTCATGGGATAACTAATTTCTGAGAGAAGGGAGATCAGGACAGCGTGGGCAGGATGAGGGACTTTCAGGTGTGTACTTGCAGCCAATGTAGCAGTGATCCAAGGGCAAAGCCTACCTTTTGCGAGGAGAAACAGAACGTGAGTGCAAAGACTGTCCATTCATTCTTTTAGACTGCAGAATTTTCTCCAAGTACCTGCGCGAAGGAGATAGTTGATTGTTACTGATTTTAAATATGATTTTGATCACATCACACTCGACAGATTTTCCTCTCAAACTTGTACTGGTTTCCTGTAGAGCGACTAGAGCAAACATCCACTGGAGAATTAAAGGTGGGCTCCATCCTGTGACTGAGAAACAATTACTGGGTAAGCAGCTACTTAAAATACTTTTGTTGTTTGTTCTGCAATGAATGCCAAAGGAGAAAAGCCTGTGAAAACCACTGCTTGAACCACTCACAGCCGTCCCTCTGCTGTAAGCCACTGTCAAATTCAGGCATGTAGTCGCACAGCATGGCAGTCACTGTACCAGGAAAGTCAGAAAACAATCGAGTGCTAACAGCTTCTGCGTTAGGGATCCTGACTTGTGGTTCATTTAACGTAGCTAACAGGATGTCGTACAGTCCAGCCCTTTACAGGAAAAAGCCTTGATAAGAGGAAAAAGCCTTGGGGAAAAAAAAAAAACAACAACAAAAAAACCAGAAAAGCCTGAGATCTGAGGCTACTTAATTCCCGAGTACTTTTTTTTTTTTTTAATCGTTTAAGTTTTTGTTTGTTTTAATAGAAGCATGGTACTGGCCCTTGAAAAGGGGACAGCAGCTGGTTACCATTGTTAGTTCATTAATATTTCTCACTGGGACTTACATTGCTTTATCATTGCCTAGAATAGCTTTTAAGCATGCAGGTGTTTGTCTATACATACCCTCCTTGGATCAGTTTAAGTGAGCTAAATTAGTTGAGGTTTTTTAAAAGGAACATTCTGACATTGTACAAAGTTTTAGTTTCTTCTATTTTTATTTCCAGTAGCCCTTTTTTGCTGTGTATACAGAAGTCTCATGTAGAGAACTTTCTAAAATAAAGTGTGAATATTTTTATTACTCCTTTGTACAGCATTCAAAGAGAAACTAATAAAGTGAGTATTCATGTAAAAACTTGTGTTCGATTCCTTGACTTTTCACATGGACAGGTTTTGCTTTTAAACAAGCATGGCAAATGAACACTATAGGGCAATTCCAAGCCCACCAAGCAATCGACTGCAGTAAAGCAAGGAGCTTGCAGCCCACTGCACGGATCCCTTAGCAGGGTACCGCAGCAGCGAGTCGCTCAAACCCTCTGCTACTAACAGCAAGCCATCGAGCATGGAAATGGGTGTGCATCACTGGTCAATGTAAGTTAAGTATCTCCAGTAACATAATATTGTCCCCTTGTCTACACCACACCTAATTAGCTAGCTCTCTCTCAGGTTTAGTGAAATCCTCCTAGACCAGAACACATTATTCCTCATCCTAACAGATCACAAGTATAAATGAAAACCAGAACCACACTAGAAATTAAACAAATCTTACAGGAACCTGTTATACCTCTGTAGGACAAGTTCCAGTTACGCACAGCCACGGTAACAGATCACAACAGGCTAACTCGAGTCAACGACCAAAACTTTCTGGAGGAAGAATTATGCAAGCTACAGGCTTTTTGCACCAAAGTTCAGCAGATGCTTCCGGACCTCTGACGAGAAAGGCAAGGAGAGAACATTTCCCCAGCCCTGCTGCTTTAAAGAGGCCATTTCACTTCGGAAGCACAGCGGACTGCCCTGCACATCGCCCACCGACAGTAGATGAGAAGCCCTTCGCTCCACAAACAGGCAAGTACATTTTTAGAGCTTTCAGTATGGAAAAGGGGTGGAGCAAACTGTCTGTTAAGAAGACATAAACACTAAACAAGAACACATGATGCCTCCGAAGGGAACGAGTCCTGTCAGTACTACTAAAATGATCCCACACTAAGCATACAAGACTATTCCCCCCTCCCCAGCTCCATCGCGTACAACACACCATCCTTTGTGATGTGAGAGTCTTCTGCTTTCTGGAAGACTCGGACTAAGTCAATCTCTTTTTTTTCAGACCCCTGTCGGACATTACAGAGACGGAAGATAACCCCCCCCACCCGCTCATCCAAACTGTAAACGGGGACCAGCTTCTCTTCTCTAACAAGACTTTATCAAGTAGGGTGCAGAAGAGGGGAAAGACCGGCACGCTGTTGTTCTTCTCAGTAAGTACAAGAAGTTTTTTCATTTGTAGATCAAAGTTGTTCTTCATCAAATCTTGCGTACGCCATCTGAAGCAAGAAGCAAAACTGAAAGTTTGGAGTAAAAAGAAGCCACAACAGGATTTTGCTTCTGCCTCTCAAACACCCAACTCTGCTCTGGGGGGGATACAGGCAGAGCACCAGGGCATACCCAAGTAGCTGTGCTGGGATGATTTTTTTATGTTTTGGGGGAGATCTGCCATAGAACAAGCTCTCCTACTTCCCCCCCTCAACCCACTATTCATGTTGCAGCACTTTCACTTCCTTGCAGTAAGACTTTGACAAAATCACTTTCCTAATGCTCTGTTTTGAAACAATGCCAAACCATTCCTGTCTGCCAGGCAACAGGATGCACGGGGAAAACACAGAAGCAGTAAAAAACAGCAAGAAATTGCTCAAGCTCTTTTCTTTTTAAACTTATGTCAGGGCAACACATTTAATTAAAGATTAAAGCATTTAGGACCATGATAGGTCCTAGGTTAAGGAGCAATGCCTAGTCCAGCAATGAAAATTACTACGGTGTCTACTGGTATATGCAACAAAATATCTTAATTGAAAGAACGGAAACAGACTCCAGTGCTGAAGAAAGTGCCCGCTGCGTTCCCAGTCCGCACGATGACTGGGAGTTCATCAGCAAAGGGGGATCAGTCTAAACAAGCCTCATTAGCAAGGCACAGCTCTTGCTCCTACCTCTCCAAATGCTTCCCTATGAACAAGCCCGTGAAAGTTGTGTCCTTGTACTAACGTGGGCTTTTTTGAGTTATTAATAATGAAAGAACTTTTCAAAATTGGTAAAGTAACGTATTTTGTTGCAACCTTCTGCCCGTATTTCAGGTAATTTTGCTTAACTTGTCTTGTCTCTTTCCTAAGGCACAAGTACACTTGGCTTTGGTTCAAAAAATTCATCCAGCTGCAGCAGAATGTTTAAAAAAGTCACCAAATCTGTACTAAATCAAACGGGTGAAGCAAGAGGCCTTGTCCCAGTTCACAGCATCTTTGACCATGAACGTTTCAGACCCCTCTGTCTAGTGAGAAGAAAAAGAAAAGCCATATTCCACCCATCTCCCAGCTACAGACAGACATGTTTCAAACTCAATGATGTGCTGCTGCCTGGAGAAGACGCTGAAAGCACAGGTAAAGCCCACATTTATCCATCTTAAGTTCACAATTTTCATAGACAAAACATTTGGATCATTTGTGGCTGAACTCTACCACGTTCCACCTTTCTTGTGTGCACATGTCTGTGCAATCATGGTTAAGCTAATGCATCGAATTATTTCAGAGTCCCTCTTTCCCAACGGAGATGGTCAAGATTCAACGCAATTTACAGTCCAAGCAAGCACCAGGGACAGAATTGATGGGAGTCTAAGCCTTCCTATCATCTCTACAAGCGTAGATGTGAAAGGAGCTGCCTCCTTGTTCAAAGGGTGGTCCATCAAGCTGGAGAAGGACCTTGTACCAGCAAAAGCACTTGAGGCACTGCGTAACAAAAGGTATGGCAGACACAAAGGAAGCACACGCCCTCCTCTACCCCGTGCCAGGTCACGCAATGGTTTTTCAACAGCCAAACACCAAGATTAAGACCCGAGAGCACACATTCTCCTTAACTACGCATACTTCTGGAGGACAGGAAAGAGAGGCGATAAAGATTCCTCACACAGCCTCGTAATGCTTACAGATTTCTTTGTAATTCAGGAAGTGGGAACACCTCAACAGGGAGTCAAGCCATCTTTTCTCATGGTTTGTACCTGGAGAGGAGCATATAGGTCAGGACAGATCACCTGTACGACCTGCCAGCCCACTGCCTCGCTGCCCTGGTCCCCCCTCAGACGTAGAAGGGGAATGCATTGAGGACAGCAAGAGTTGCAGCCCATTTTCTGCCACCTTTTTCCCCCAGACGCCCCCGGACACTGTGGTATTTACAGCTACTCACCTAACGTGAGAAAGAACACAAGCACAGGGCTTCTGCATCCAAGTAGACTACAGTATTTTTCTCATAACTCACAGAAAAACAGCCAGGATATTGCATCCTTTTTCTCTTTTAGAAAAATTAATATGGATCACTCCTTCATTCAACAACTAAAGAAAACAGAACAAAATTTATACGTGGTTCTTGAAACAATAAAAGCCTCAGAGGAGACCAGCTATGAGGAATCCACCGAGGTGGAGGGGAGCTTCATGACCCAGTTTTACGCCAAGTTCTACGCAAAGGTTTGATTTCTCTTCAGGCTCAGGAGTCAGTCCTTCCCAAACATCTGCATGCCACCCAGGCCTAATAACAGACTTTTTTTAAGTTTCTTTTTTTTCCATTGACCAGGGCATCAGAGAGAACAAACAAAGCATAACTATACCCAAGGACTGCACCCTGGCCTTCCGGGCACTCCAACTGTGCATTACAGATGGATCATGGTGTAAGTAACTTCCAGAAACTACCAACACCTCTGTTCAGGAAACAGCGCAGAAGAGCAAAAACATTCTCTGAAGTATCATTCAGCCTCACAGCCACCCTTAGCTCCTTTCATTCATTAGGACATGAACACAATATGAGTGACAGAAACCACCTGGGAAAAGGCTGTACGTAGCACATAAAAGAGCTACTTGGGAAAGAGATGCAGTTTCGGGGGCACAGGGGGTGGTAAGGAAACAAGAGGGGGATACTGGAAGTCTCAGCTCTAAATCTCAGGAACTGCAGAGCTTCTGCTGAAAAATGGCACAGAGAACAGAGTTTGTTTTGTTTTCTTTTCCTACTCAGGAGAAAAGAGCCAGGCAGAAAAGAATGTGGCTGACCCTTCAGTGGGAAGACTGGCGTAAGAGACACTTACGCTGGATAGGTAGAGAAAGAAAGGACCGAGATCCACAAAACCTGCTGCAGGATTTTAGAGACTGCATTTGGCTTTCTTACCCTATGCTCTGTGCTTCCCACACCTGCGTGGGCCTTGTTGAGAATAGGTTGCCATTTTAAGTTACTTGTATTTTAACGCACTTATTGGCCAATACAGACCCTAACATAAGGCAAGTGAGAGTAGGGAATGAGGTCTGGGAATAACGAGGTTTAAACATCAGGTAGAAGACAGATGCACTGGAGAAGAGGGAAACACCACTCTGACTTACAACTAGCACGTGAGATTTCAGACCTGGGATATCAATATCTTCAGACTTACAAGCAACCACCTTGGTAAAAAAAAAAACAAACAACCAGCTTCCAGTATTTTTCTAAATCAGCAATGTCCTTTTTATCCTGTTGCAGATCTTGACTATTTCCCAGAAGTACATGAATTACTGTTGGCATCTGATGGTAAGCAATGCATTTTACTGCTTCTGCTTGCACTACTTTTAATCCCCTTGGGTAAGACGGAATCTCTCAGGATAAACACAATCCACCAAAAGAGATGAGTTTACTGTAGAGTTCTGCCCGTTACCTGAGACATGACAACTGTCCAACTCAAAATTGCATATTGCTTTAAAAAATATTCATAGAAATGTTTCAAATTCTAAGTTTAGGTGTGCCGGTGACCGTCTTGTGGGATTGCCTAGTTTAGAAGTGACATACTTGGACTCCTTCTGGTTTTCAGGTTTCTCATCAGGAAAGTTACGAACATTGGAGGAAGAAGTTAAAAATAGTTGTCAAATTCTCTCCGAGTTGTCTTCTGATCTGTTCGTTGTATTTTTAAAAGCCATCAAAGCTGTGATGAGAGACAGGAACCTCTTTCAAGAGCTGAGCCAGAAAGTAAGCAAAGTTCTTCTTCTTGCCAAGATTTATAAATACAGAGACATCCATGATCACACCTCTTGCCCCAGAAGCCATCTCTCCCGTGCCACAACTATCAATCCAAACATCCCTCACTTGGCACATCTGTCTGGTCTCTGGCACCATACAGAGCAAGAAGGTGCTCAGGACAGAGTCAGCTGCTCAAATATATCCTGAATATAACCTAGCAGATTTATCCGAAGGTATCAAACCATTTACATCTCATATTCTGTCTTTAACTGGAGCCAGCGCAAATGCTAAAGCCTCAATTGCAGCATCATACGTAGCTTAGGGAGGGCAGACACACACGACACGACTGTTCACATGCTTCTGTAGTTAGACTGTGAGAGACTATCAGCAGGCTGGCCTCTTAAATCCTGACATTTCTTTTTCTTACCCCCCTAGATGGAAGCAGTTCTTGATGAACCTGATATTTGGGAGCTGAAAACAGACACTCCAGACTTAGAAGATCTGTTGATCAGCTTACACAATTTTTCAAGAGATCATCTCCTTCAGCTGGCAGAAGCAATCACCTACATTCTTGATGCTTTAGATGGTAAGGCTTTCTGGCCATTTTAATAGAAAAATCCAGTAGCACCAGAATATATTAAGAGCATTCCTACTGACAAGACTAGTAGAATTTAGAAAGCTTACAGAGCGTGAGAGACTTGCGGAGGATTTATGTAAAGTAATTTCTTAGTGGTTTATGCTGAGAGCACAGACCTGTCCGCAGCAGCTGCTGTTCAGCAACAGTTGCAGAGTCACAGAGCAGAGATTCCCTGCAAGAGAGTTGATGGTTACCCTTCGCATCTCACCAGCTGTCTCTCAAACATTGGTGGTGGGTTTTTGGTACAAACCTGTTTTAATTCTGCAGAGCTAACGGAGGATCAGCTGCTGCTATTGCTAGAGTCCTTGGAAGACAAGATTGTGTCCCAACAGCTTAAGCTGGTGAGAAAATAAACATCACATTTGGCTCAAAATGAAGGGGTGGCGGGGTGTTATTTTAAGTAAAGCAATATTTAGATGACGATATAGGTAGCAGTATCACAACTTAAGGTAATCCTGAGAAGAAGGGAAGGAATAATTGCTTCAAACTTGGCAAGGATCGAAATACTCACTTTGAGAGAAATCACCCCAAGACACAAAGACCTAACAACTGTTTTGCTGATAATAAACACTAAATTGGACACAGCTAACTACCATTTTTCTTGAAATGGTAGTCAGAATCTTCTAGCTTCTTGGGCTCCAGATTTAAAAAAAACAACACACTACAATTTTAATTATTGGACATAACTAATTCTCAAGAAAGTGGGAACTGCATACATGAGCATGACAGTCTTTCAGGGTGAAAAGTCCCATGTGTGGATTATGTAGCACACCTGTGAGACAGTAAAGCACTCCACAAGTTAAAAAGATCATTTACTTAATGACTTCTACAGATGGGAGTATTAAAATACTGATTTTACTTTTCTTGTTGTTGCTGCAAAGGTTGAGAACATCTTGGAACACGACATAGAACACAGGAAGGAGCATTTCAGCGTGGATGCCAGCTTATTCTCCTTCTCACAAGAAAAGGAACAAGAATTAACCACTGCAATGGTTGAGATGAGCGGAGTGAAGCTCCAGGAAGATGGAACTGCTGTCTGTACAGAAGCAGCCACCACAACCGTAGCAGCCCTGTATGTGTCTCTGTACATCCTCAATCTTCTGAGTAACTCAGATTAGGTTACACATGTCCTCCCATTAGGGATGATTTAAAGGTAATCAGTTGACAATGTATTTGAAAGTCTCTTACTGCGAGCCACTTTCTCTCTCAAAATCTCATCCCTGCGTAGGTGAGGCACTACTTATTAATGCTTCTGCTGCTTTAAAATGAGTGGGAAAAGCAGACTTAAAGCAAGAAAACTCCTTACGGAAGCCAGATACCAAAATTGATTTTACTTCCCCCTCACGTGAAAGCAAGAGTGCCAACTGAAAAATCCACTAGCCCAAATAATCACAAGCCTGTCAGCTGCACTCTATGTGACCCCAGTTTTCCTAAAAAATGCTAGCACACAGTGGTTCATGCAATCAATAAGGCACAAAGGAATACATCAGCAATAATTCACTTACCCTGGTCACACTTGTGATTCATGTGTGACTCAGTAAGCTGCTAAATGTTAAAAAGCTGTGGGATCTCAGAGCATTTTAATGATGCACACCTGGTCAAACAGCACCTCCATCACATGATTATACACCCCATCAGCATCAGCAAGGAATAAACTACAACATTTTGCAACAATCTTATAAGTGCTTTGATTACTGCTTTATAAATAAAAAGAACAATTTCTTACTGAATAACTGGTCATTCTTAAAGGCAATTTTTTAATCTGCAGGTATTTTCAGTCACCCAGCAGTGCTGCCTGCCAGGAGGCCTGGCCCCCCACAGGCTCGAGGTCCGGGAAGGTTCCTCAGGTTCCCAGGGGAAGAGGGTGCCCTCAGCACAGGGCAGCACTGCTTACCTGGGTGGTCACTACCGGCACAACGGGCCTGGCTGTGCTCTACACCAGCTATAAGGGGAACTCAGCCCCGAAAGGGCATTGGGGGGGGAACGGCGGCCGCTCCCCGCGGGCAGAGGCCGCGGCCCGGGCCGGGCAGCACCG
>NW_009630073.1:0-28911 GCF_000690535.1 Cariama cristata
AATTAACTCTAGCCCAGCTGAAACCAGGACACAGTCTGAGCATAAAGTGACAGCAACCTTCCCTGGATCATTTTGCTAGTACTTACACTCACCATCACATACCCCATGTGAGGTATTCCCCGTTCGTAGTAACCTGGCCCACCTACAAACCCACCACTTCAACAGTGCCATGCAAAAAGAGTGATTTCTGTGGTTTTGGTTTGGGTAAGAAGCTCATGGTTTTCCATTGTTTTTTCTTCATCTATTACCAAATCAAAGCAGAGACAGAGATGGAGACAGATCCTGACCTCCTATTGTGATCCTTTTGTTCAGCTGAGCCAGTGACCACTTGTTAGCCCAGGGTTTGATGCATGACCCTTATCAGCCTTTCCTGACAACAGATGCATCACCAGGTATGCCACAAATATGCCTCCTGACATGCCACAGGTGACCAGATGGGAGGGATATACATTTGAAGCATGAATTGCCAATTTCCAGTTATTTCCAGTCTCTTTTATAGTAACATATGAGGAGATAACTGCTCCTATTTCAAAACAAAGTTATCTTAGCACTTGCACCTTCTTTACATTCAGAGAAGGAAATTGTGATCCTTCAAATCTTAGTCCTGGAAGCTTATCTCTCTCAGTTCACTTAAGCCTCAAGCCCACCCAGAAATGCCAAATCCGTTGCCAAAGTGATAAATGTGGGTAGTGGGCAGTCAACAACTGAGATAAAAAACTCCATCCTCTAACAGACAAGCTTTACTGGAACACATACAACTATGCAGAGCTAAGCGGTGATATGTAGCCTCTGTTAATAAAATCTCACCAGTCTGTTGGCCAGATGTCCTGCGAGTCTTGAGAATCTGGAGATGGTCTACAGCAGAGATCATGCAGATTCAACTCCTTTAAGTTCAAAGCATTCACAAGTTCAAAGCATTCACAAGTTCTCTGTTCTGGTCACCTTTTATAATTTTTTTCCAGTTCTTTGTTTAAAGCTGGTAATGCCTCCGCTTACCTCAGCAGTCACTTTTCCTCCCTCAGCTGTTGCATTCCTTTCTTTATCTTTCCAAGGGGGCTTTTTTTTGGCTTTCCTTATCACCTTCTGTTTTGCTTAGGGAGTCTTAGATAACGCAATGGCAAGAGCTACTCTTCTTCATTAGCAGAGGGGGAGGAAGGTTCAACCATAAATTAATTGTCAGCTGTTGCTTGTGCTGGCTACACGCTGCTTGGCCTACAGCCTACTGACTTAAAATAAATTATAGACTATTTTTAATTCATCTTTTAATTGTTTAAATCTAGTCACACTAACTTATCACTAATAACTCTTTACTTCATCAATACTTCAATAGATATCAATAGCTTTTAAAATCCAAGCAAATTGTGGCTATGAATTCTGTTTCTCTGGTTTTTCTGTTGAAGTGTTTAAAGGATTCCTGCTCTACAGATGCCAGATTTTCCTTTACGTAAGCATCATTTGTGTTTTGTCATATCATGTCATCTGGATGCTTTATAACTGTTTCTAGCTAGCATTTCATCCTGTTCATCTAATATAAGTTTTATTAACTTTTCTAGGATCATCCCCAAATTTGCTACTCTTCTCTTCCTTTGTGTGGTGGTTTTAATCAGTGGCAGTTTCAATCCAAGTCATGTGTCAGTGCTGGAAGCTTTAACCAATATCCTCATTACTGGGTGTCTTTGCAATTCCTGGGTGTTCTCTTACACAGTCCTGGACTTTTTTTTACCTCTTCCTTTGAAAAATTGTTCCTTGACACTATTCCATCTTTATTTGACACAAGTAAGATCAATGTAGTGAACTCCCTGACATCTTCTGAAGGGAGGACCTATACAAAGAAATTATTCAGGTTTTTGGCAGCTTGTTCATCTGTCAACCATTTGTTTAATTCTTTGAAAGCTGGTAAAAGCCATGGCTTCCTTTACAGGTTTGCTGTTCCTAATATACTTAGAGGTTTCTCGTTGTTTGTGTTAATGCCTCTGTAGAGTGATTCACCATATCCCATTTAATTAGGGGGAAAAAATGAGTCTTTAATTAGTATGTACTCCAGACAAC
Organism: Cariama cristata; assembly: GCF_000690535.1. Classification (NCBI taxonomy): domain Eukaryota; kingdom Metazoa; phylum Chordata; class Aves; order Cariamiformes; family Cariamidae; genus Cariama; species Cariama cristata. The sequence continues at coordinate 2,050 of NW_009630073.1, forward strand.
ACAAGGAAACAATTCAAATATGTAAACACATGTTCAAAAACATGGAGAACAAGAACATGACTAGGAACAGCCGGCATGGATTTACACAGGCAAATTCTGCCTAACGTGATAGCTTTGTATGATTAAATGATTGGCACAGTGGGCAAGGAGAAAGCAGTAGGATAATTTGTCCATTGACTTTAGCAAGGCCTTTGTCATAGTCTTCTATGGCTAAGTTGGTGAGATATTGGCTGGATAAGTGGATGACGGACAGAAAATTGTCTGGACTGCCAGGCTCAAAGGGTTGTGATCAGTGGCACAAAGCCCAGTTGGCAGCTGGTTACTAGTGGCATCCCTGGGGGTTGATACTGGGGCCAATACTGTTTGATGTATTTATTAAAGATGTAGAAGACACTCTTAGTAAATTCACAGATGAGATCAAATTGAGTGGAGCAGTTGATATGCTGCAGGTAGAGCTGCTATGCAGAGAGACTTTGACAGGTTTGAGAAAAGGACTGACAGGAATCCTATGAAGTTCAAAGAAGCCAGATGCCAAATCTTCCAACGTAGATGTAATGATCCTATCCAACAGTACAAGCTGAGAAAAAAATGGAAAAAAAGCAGCTTTGCCAAAAAGGACATAGGTGTCTTGGTGAGCAATACATCGAACACCATCGGCAGCATGGCCTTGCAGCAAAGGCGGCCAACACATGCCTGTCTGTTCTAGCAGGAGTGTAGCCAGCAGGTTGAATCAAGTGGTTTTTCCTTGGTTTGGCACTAATGAGATCACATCTGGAGGACTGTGTACAGTAGGGGTTCCCAGTACAAGAAAAAAATGGACATGCTACAGCAAGGCCAGTGAACGGCCGTCAATATGGTCGAGGCTGGAGCACAAGATGTATGAGGAGAGGGTGAGAAACCTGGCTTTATTCTGCCTGGAGAAAGAAGACTCAGTGGGGCATCTTAGTGCTATCTTCAGCTACCTGATGGCAGAGTACAGAGGAGATGGAGCCACTCTCTTCTCAGAGATGAATGGAGATGCAACCAAAGGCAACAGACACAAGCTGGAACACACAAAATTCCCATTAAAGATTAGGAAAACCTTTTCCACTACAAGGGTGGTCAAATACTGGACCAGGTTGCCCCAAGGTGTTATGGATCCTCCATCTTCAGAGTTGTTCAAAAATTGACTGGACATGGCTCTCAGTAATCTGATCTAATCAGATCTCCTTCAAGTCTTCGTGCCAACCTCCATCTGTAAATATTATACATCCACCCTGATAAGTCCCAGGCTGTTTCCACTTTCTGTGAGATTTTCCTTTGCAATCCAAAGCTCCCAAATGACTCCCATTCCTATAACATGAAATCTTTTGCAATGGCAGCTGTGTTATAAAGGAACTGGAAGGGCTGAGATGGTGCATCCCATTAATACAATTCAATAGCTTCTGAGAAGCAGGTGACTTCTCTGAGTCAGAAGCTGAGTGTGTCTCAGGAGCTGTTTGTTATATATAGCACCTATATATATGGTACCTAAACTAAAGACGGCTCAGGTATGTTTTCTCCAAAACAATCATATTTCCTAGCTGATATTTATGCTTAGCCTGCATCCTCTCCCATTAACAGTGATCAGTAGCAGGAGGGTAGTGGGATAGTGACACAGTTTTAGCAGTTCTTCTTCCCACAGTTCAGATCTCATTCAGATCCCCCCTTGTCTTTTGAGATTTTTGTCTCAGGCACTCCAACATGATTCCTGAGCTACTCTAACTTTTCTCTTCGGTAACTGAGAACAACATTGACTTTTGGGTCGCATCCATTCTCCCTCTGCTTTTATGGTCACTTTTGAGAGGAGACAGAGACACTGTGTAGTTCCTATTATTTAGACAAGTTGGGTGGGGTTTTTTTTTGCCCCAGAATAAATTATATCAATACAACTCCTGTTAATTCAGCTACACTTTTGAAGGGAAAGAATTAGATTTGCCATTTCTACTTACACTCATACACTGTCCAAAACAGGAAAAATAGCGCCCACTTCCTCAATGGTCCCTTTAAAATTGGCATTACAATTAGCAAAGCAATTGTCTCCTGACATGAAGAAGGGACAGAAGTTATCCAAATAGAGTAAACAAGTAGTTTTCTCTGCAGTGGAGTCAATGACCCCCTACTGATTTACATCTCAAGAGTGAAACATTCCATGGTGATTCTTTGATGTCTTTTAAGGACAGTAACCTTCCCTTTGGTAAGGTCCCTAAAAGGGCTTCTTTCCTCTACAAGGATTTTTCTTTTTTACAGAAGGTATAAGAACATCGTGACTGTAAGATTTTTCTCTCTTTATTAGATTTGGTAGAAATCGGTCACTAGTTGAAAAATTAATTGGGTATACAAGCATTAAGACACTAAGGCACAAGTATTCATATGCCTTCACAAACATAAAACACACACATGTATATGCCTGTTACCACATAAGTCTCGTTTCCTTAAGCAAGCAAAATAAAAATACCTTCACAGAAATGCACAAAAAAAGTCCAATGAGTAATACTCATCCTCAGTGCTTTCATTAGAGAAGATTATTTTCAACAAAACAATAATTTAGGAGAAATTATTACTATTTCATATGAGCAGACGACTCACCACCTACTAACAACTATGCTATAAAACTCCAGGAAACAACAAGAAGAAAAGCAAGGTAAATCACTACCTTTTATTTATGTTATTCATACTCTTCCAATTATGAAAATCCATTTAAGGGCTGACGATCCCAGCAGGATTACAAAGGGTCTGTGTCAGCACTTCCAGCTGTCCCAGCCCTCCCCAACAAACACACGCAGTCGCTGCTCTCAATTACTCAACGTTCATTGCAATCACCCCCACTTCCAGCTCCCCACCTAGCTGGAGAGGACTCCAGGCAGTAATATCCCCCTCTGCCCCCATGACCTACGACAATATGGGATAGGCAACGGCAGCACCTGTGCCTGCTATCAAACCCATGCTTCTAGCTGTGCCCACGAGGCACGCATTAAAAATAGTTGGCAACATTGACAGCTCTAAGTCAAAAATTCATGGGAGGGTCTTTGAGCTTGCTTGGCTGTGTTTTCACTCAGTAATTTCCAATCTTTTCTGTGCCTGCACAAATAAGCAGCCCATCACACCCAGCCACCACCACATCTTCCCCACTGCCCGCTCGCTGCCCTGACGTTTTTGCCACTGGTACCTTGGGACTATCCACCTCAGTCAATGGAGACCATGAGTGGTGACACCCATACAAACCAGACCTACTGCTGGCACAGGGTGGAAATGTAAGCTTCTGTGTGTAAAATGAAAATAGCTGAAGGTCTTGAAGCACATTTCAGCAGTAAAACTTAAACTGATGTAAAAACTGATACAGCCAAATCACTGCAAATGTGTAGTGCGAATGCTGTCAGATCCACATAAACCTATCATCTCCTCTGTTTGTACCGATATCTATCTATCCAAACTAAAATTTGGTCAATATAAAACTTAAACCTATCATCTCCTCTATTTGTACTGATATCTATCAATCCAAACTAAAATTTGGTCAATATAAAAGGATATTTGCAGATAGATTTCCACAGATTATCTAACCGTGTGACTTAAAATTGGCTTGGTTAAACTTACGTAGGTTTTGAGGCTAGAACAGGCATAAATTGCTAGTATGATCTTTCTGACTGCCAGAGTAGAAAAATTACATATTCTAAAGAATACTAATCATCTAAAAGAATTCTAAAATTATTCTAAGTGAAAATTATCATCTCTTTGGGAGATGAAAGTTATAGAAGCAAGCTTCATTAAAATGCATAATTAGGTACAGAAAATACAAAAGACTGATCATAAAACAGCACAAACTAAAGCCCTGAACTACTGAAGGTATTCCTGAAGGATTATCCCAGAGTCTTAAAAAGGTGATTTGGATTTGATCAAGAGATTTTAAACCAGTGAAGAAAATGAGTAAAATTCAGGCTGCAGTTATGCCAATGGGAGCTTGGTAACTTAAGTGTTGTAAGAACTTTGTTCTACATTTATAATATACAGTGAAATTTGCACCCTGGCTTTCAGGATGAAAGCAGTACCTACGCAACTTTAACTTACATTTATCTGCTTTTCTGTAATTTCATAGCATGAAGAGTGTTCTTCCTCCAACCTTCCCTCAATCCATCAGCTCCCTCCTACTCAAGTCAGCACCAAAATTTCAATTCCAGTATTTTTCCTTTGGGAAGTTTAGGGCAAGAGAGGTAATTAAAAGAAGCTGCACCACGGTATTTGTACCTCAGTGCATACCTATGTTACCGTGTTATTGTCCTTCTCTCTCTTGTGCATTGCCTGTTATCTAGCTTTCCAGCATATAACGCACATCTGCGTCATTGCAAATGCAGCTCGTAGTACAAGGACACGTTCTTTGTTTTGTACTGTAAATGCTTATAAAAATATGAATGATAATACTGTACAGCCATACCTGACCGCTTTATCTTAAATCCTTATCACCTATGGGCAACGGTGTAAGCCTGGGAAGTTAGCAGGGAGCTTAGTGAGTAAAAGGCTTGATAATTAAAATAGCAAGTTCCATCAGTTTCTCAGAAATTAATTAGACTGACACACAACATAACACTTTGTCTGTTGGTCAATTAAAGTAAGTACAGTCATTAGTTAAGCTGTTTACAAAGCTGTAACATCACTCTGTGCTCAGCTAAAACCATCCTTGACCAACAGGCTAAGACAAAGCCTGTTGAAGTTAGTCCAGACAACAGCAGTTCCAGAAGAAAGACTGCAATTAAAGGAGCAGATATCATTTCGCAGGCTAAATGAAATACTAGAAAGATACTTGGGACAGGCCAGGATGCAACCATTTATTATTCATAACAGATTAGTATTTCTTTCTACCTGCAGTTTTTTTCCTACTAGAATAACAGTGGTGCAGAAAACAGAGCATGGTCCAGGGACAGTTTAGCCAATCCTGTAGATTTTTTCACTAGTAATATCACTGCCTGTTACATTTTGCGGGTTTTAGAATCACTTTTATAAAACTTCTATTTGACTAGTTTGAATTTATTCATTTCATCTCCCAGATTAACTTCTGCAGGACATTTCAGTAAGGAAAGGCTTCTTTTTAAGCAGCTGAACTCAAGTCCTTGTTGTTGTCTGTGTCACAGAAGTAAAAGTCACCGTGTACCTCTTAGAGTCCCCAGTACTGCCTGGAGAGCAGTACGGGTCAGATCCCACCCCACCAGGTTATCCTCAAGGTACTCTTCCCCTGGGGCTGCAGGGTAGATGCCATATGATATGACATATTCGAAGCAAGCTTGCTGAAATAAGAAGGTGAGAATTGAGTGATTAAGCCTTCTGTTTAAACTCCTACAGGACAGTCCTGCAAGATCTCCACATTCCTACCTCCCCATCAACTGAAAAGGAACTGATCTGAGCTTATCCTTCTTTCTTTGTAACACAGACATCAAAAAGACGTTCAGAGTTCAGCATGCGATATCATCTTCTCTGCACCACCTTGGTAACACAGTGGCTTTTTACTTTCCCTGGGCTACATATACATGCCCTACTCCAAGGCAGGCTTCTTGAAGTGTCATTTTGCGGTCAGGTTCTGACAGCCCCATTCACCCACACACACCCCAGCTGGGGCCAAGGTCACAACCAGGTAGGGCTGCGGCAGCATCACGCAGTCAGTCGGAGGTCCTGGCACTCACTGTATTCCCATAAAATGTTGTACTCTCTCTGTCACAGCCCATAAACCCTCACAAAGCATATGCGCATTTGCACCCAGCTCTGAAAGTACACGTTTGGATGTTATGGGACTGCCTCTTCACAGTGTATTACACTGGATAGAGAAATGTTGAATCTGATTTAAATATTTTTTTCCTTATCCTCAGCCAAAAGATGCTCACTGTCTCCTTTGTTTAATATTCTGTCTTAATGAGAGTATTTCTTTTTTTCACTAAAAGTGAGCAATTTCATCCTGCTGCAGAGTTGTCCTTTTCTTTTACATACATCTATTAGGTCTAATTTGCAAGTATATATAAGAATTCCTTGGGGATGACAATAAGTCTTATCTTAAACTGTACAGTACACTCCACATATAATATTTTTCTAAGCATTGGTGTGTACTTCCCTACCCATCATTTATTAATAGGCTTACCATCTGTATTCATCTTTAAATTCCACCAATTAATAGACTCAAGCCTGGAAACATTGTGGGTACAGCTTTCATAATGTGCAAAATCTGATAACCAAATCATTTTACACTGAGGAATTTAACCCAATACCAAAGAGATTGTAAGAACAGATTTGTTGCAAAGACTTAAAATAAATTGATTTAGTTGGATGAGACAACTTTCACAGGCATTCATTTAAACACTAAACTTCACTAGCTGCACAGAGTTAACAAATGTGCTACAAAGCTCTTCAACTCCCACACAAGCTGACTCACACAAGATAACAAAACTATTAGTTCTTGAAAGGACTCTGTATTTTTCTTTATTGTTCCAATGACTTCTCCAGTTTTGAGGGGCACAATCTCAGAAGTGTATGCTATAGAGAAAGTGATGTTTGGAGATGGATGGGTGACCAGGTTATAAATCAAGGAAAGGAGTCCTGGTGACAAGTGGTTTATGTCACCATCCCAGCTGCAAAATTCATCCGAAACTCAATAATTTATCCAGCTGCATCCATTGTTTTTCCCGCTCGCTAGCAGCCCATTCCAAAGCAAGTACAATCATTGTCGTTCAGTGCCTTCTTTTCACTGCATCCCTCTCATCTTTCTTTTTTTGTTGCTGTCATTTCAAAACTTGTGCCACATCTCCTCAGCTAATTTGCCCACACTACTCATTTGTGGGTCCAAATGTCATTTTCTGTGACTCACATGTTTTCTTCTAGTACTTTTTAATCTCAGTTCCTCCACAGTGAAAGACTTTTTTTTTTTTCTGTTGGATCAACATGGACCTGTCAAATAAAACTGAAGTTCATTATTTGTAAATCTCAAATTTAGATCAGCTAGGTCTTTGTTTTAATGTTGATTTGTTGCTATTTTTATTGGTATTCTCAATGAGTGTCCATACAGTTATTTCTAGGAACATTATTTCTTTGCTTTGTGTAATACATCTGAATGTATCGTTACTACAAGCAGTGACTTGCAAAGCAGGTAACACAAATGCAGCCATATGTTTTCCTTCTGTTTTTCCTGACTTGGGTCTCAATGCAGATAAGGAACAAAAACAAAATAACAAAATCCCTGGGTGTTCAGGTCTTTTAGGCTGTGTCCAAGCTGGGGCACCCTGGAGCACTTCCAGCCTCCTCAGGCTGGAATATGCACCCCAGAAATTCAGACTTGGGCAAAGAGCAGGCACACACAGCAGCTCCTTCACCCTGACATCCCCTGTTTTCCCTGGAGTGAAAACCAGAATACATGAGTCAGATCTATCCGTGGCCTGAACCTTCAGGCAGCTATGACTGCAGGGATGCTGCTGTACCACACGCACCAATTAGTTTATACCCAGCATTAGAAAAATAAACCAAATTATTGAACCGTATGAGATGGATTAATTCTTGTACAGGTAGCTCAATGAGAAAGTCAGCAATGCCAAACAGCAATCTAGAGTGAAATTACTTATAAGAGAAAGCCTGCTGTTTTTGTGAAAGGAAGTACAAAAACTACTCAAGTAGGGGTTTGTGGGAAGCCACCAGAGAGAGGACTGGAAAGGGGGATCCACAAAAGAGCTGGGCAGAAGAACCCGCATGCACTTGATGAGAAGCAGGTGCAGAAATTCCCTGCTGTGCCAGTCAGGTACAGAGAGGGCTGATGGTATGTCTAAAATGTGAAAAGAAGGAAGGGATGGAGGAAAGAGAAGATTGAGTTTGTATTAAGATTAAATTTGAACTGAGAATGTAATGTGAATCACAATGTGAATTGCTCAAGTCTGGATGTGGTTATGGGGATATCACAGAAGGGGAGGGAGGGTATGCAGCGGGTTTTTGGATCCATCCTGTCATCAAGAATGGGAATTCTTGGATCAGTCTTGAAGAGGCTGAAGAGGAACAAACAAAACTCTTTGCTGATCTGTACATTGATATGTAGAAATAAGATTAACTGCAACTCCCACTTGATCTATTGATTAGATGCCACCAGATGATGAACTGCGAGCTAATGGCAAGCTATTACCCAATTCAGTCTAGGAGCAGTGGAGTAAATCAATATGTAGCTGATATCTGACTTTTTTTGCTGGTTTTGGGGGGAGGAAAACCTGCAACTTGCTACTTTCTTTTAGGCATATACAGTACAGATATGCACCTTAGGAACTACATTTTGCTCTTAGATTTCATGGGACAATTTAATGTTTTTTCTCTGCTGACTTCAGTGGACTGACCAGACTATCGATATAACAGCCTTAATCCCAGAAGTATCAGCAGCTTCATTGTTCAAGCTACACAATGGATTTCTGCCTGAGAGGTAAAAAGAGGAAAGTCTGTACAGGGGATGCAGATAATACCTGGAACTTTTCCATCGCTGGAACAGCTAGCTTAAGTCAACTGTGGAATTCTCATTAAAATTCTGGAGCACGTGGCTTTCATCCTGTCCCTTATGCAGAGATTAGATCTTGCTGCCCTTTAAACTTAATGAATTTTGACAATGTTTAAGACACTATTTCTAGAAGGTGGAAGAAGAATATTTTTGCCATTGTCACTTTGAATATTTGGGGAGTTATAGTGCTCTCAGGTTGAAAATTGAAATTGTAGAATCAGCAATATTAGCGACCAGATGTCATATACTTCAGTGCTGGGAATAAGTATGATATTATTGTCAAATTTAAAAACTCATTGAGATGACAAATATGAAAAGGAAGACATCATTTCAAAATACTATGGATTCAAATTAACATATTTCATTGCAATAAACAATGGAAAAACATGGACATACTGCAGCAGGGTTAGTGAATGGCTGTCAATATGGTCGTGGGCTGGAGAACAAGAAGTATGAGGAGAGGATGAGTAGCTGGCTTTATTCTGCCTGGAGAAAAGAAGACTCAGTGGGGCATCTTAGTGCTATCTTCAGCTACCTGATGGCAGAGTACAGAGGAGATGAGCCACTCTCTTCTCAGAGGTGAATGGTGAGGAAACCAGAGGCAACAGACGCGAGCTGGAATATACAATATTCCCATTAAAGGTTAGCAAAACCTCTTCCAGTACAAGGGTAGTAAAACACTGGACCAGGTTGCCCTGAGACATTATGGGTTTGCCATCTTTGGAGTTGTTCTGGATTTGACTGGATGTGGCTATGAGTAATCTGATCTAGTTGGACCTAATGTCTAATCTATTTTGAACCTGCTGATACCGTATCCACAGACTTCTGTAGCAAGTAAATCCAGCAGTTCCCTGTCTTCGAAGTAAAAAAAGTGTTGTTTCATCTGTTTTAAACCAGCTTCCTACTAGTTTCACCAAGCTTTCTGTACTTCTAATACTGAGAGGAATTTGCTAAAAAGCAGTCCTGCATTCAGCTTATCCAACATCTCCACAGTTTCCTAAAGCTTAATCTTACCCCCACAGCTTTCTTGTCTCCTGTTTGAAGAATGTCAGCCTTTATAGTTTCTCCTCATAAGGCAATTACTGCATCCTCTTAATCATCTTAGCTGTCTTTGTACCTTCTCCACTCTGTCCTTGATATGTAGAGACCAGAATGGCATTCAGAACCCAAGATGTGGATGCTACAAGGTATTATATAGTGATAAAATAACATCCCCTGCCTTATTCTGAATACCCTTTCTGATGATTTCCAACATTTTGTCAGCTATTTTTGCTGCTGCACATCAATCCAATAAATAAATAAAACTTTGGGTTTAGTCGTTAAACAAAAAATTATTAATCCCATCATGCTATGTATCAGTTTTTCTGAACTATACTGTCAGCTTATTGATTTACCTCAGCTTCAGTCTTGATACCATCAAATAGTGTGATATTTTGAATAAGTTTACAGGCTCCTCATGACAATGAACATGTTTTCTTTTTTCTTGTGAAGTGCCCATAATAATCTTGAGCCTCCTTCAGGCCTGATAGAGCAGAGAATAGAGTGTATACTATGAAGTGTGAATTACTGCACTTTGGGGCTAATAACAAGAATTTTTGTTACCAGTTAGTTTACTAATACCAGAAGGAGAGAAAAAAATAAGCGTTCTTTAACTGATCATATGGCTGATCCTAATCAAAGGTGTCAACCCTGGAGGTGATTTTGGTATGACAAATCATGCAATTTAGGATTAATCGGATAATGCAAAAAGACGATTGGCACTACTGCCAATGGGATGGTCTAAAAGCACAATTCGGAAAGAAAATAAAAAGAGTCAAAGCTCAGATTATTAACCCAGCAAAACAAAGTCTCAGCTGAGACGTGCTTACTCTCTAGGGATATAAAAGGGGTAACATCAGGGCTGGAAAGAGCTATATAAATCAAAGTAAAACACCAAAACAAACGGCCATGAATAAATTTACATCAGAAATTGAAGACCAGAAACAGAAGAAAGGGGTTAGTATGTTGCTAGAGGAGGATTTAATGTGCAGTGACTTATTAAAAATTGCTGTCTCTCTTCAAGATCATGTGGATTTACTTGAACAGTTCCTGATAGCAACCACCTTCCTCAGCCCGGGACAGCCTAGGATCTTGACCCATTTCTCCATCATAACAAGTTTAACAACGAAACAGAAGTTTCTGCTGGGTGTAGTGATCTCATAAAGAGGCCTGAGCAAACAGTAATTCCACAAACTGGATAGTGAATAAAAAAGATCTCCGATGGAAGATTACAAAAGGATACAAAAGATTCAAAACAAGATAGATATTTTTAGCTTAAGGACTATGGATTTTGTCAATCTGCCAGGTTGCTGCTGTCTGTATCTGCCCTGAACTTGCTCCTCTTTCTCTCTCTCTAAAAGCGATGCTGTGGTAGAGGAATTCCGTTCAGCAATAGACCTGTTTGGTCTCAGCTGGAGAACTTTGTTTAACTGCTTTCAAATAACTGTTGAGGGAGTTCAGAGAGAAGGCACACACACACACACACACATACAGAAAATGAGTTTTGGAAAGTATCCTCTTGTGAAAGGACAGGAGCGGTAATCCTGCCCACCCTGGGGAGAGAATTTGACATCTGCTCACAGATACTGAGGATCAGGACGTCGTGAAGACAAAGGCTTTCACGCAGTGAGATGACTTAAGTTCCTCCTTCCAAGTGGAAAATGAGATGGTGAACCGCAGAATGTGATTTCTCAGGAAGATGAGAAGCCGTTTACAGAGGAAGAATCAAGGATCTGGTTCTAGCAGTTATCAAACTAGAGATTCGATACATGCCAAAAATAAAGATGAAGTCCTGCTTTCCCTTTAATTATTTTCATATTGTCTGCAAAGTTCATTTTTCACTCAAATATTTCACAGGTCAACTATGGAGAGGAGCATAAAGTTTGCACTATCCCTCTCCTCATGCCGCAGCGCTTATTCTGGAAATGAAGAAAGGCCTTTAAATGTAATTTTTGTTCCTTACAGCTCCTGATGATGTTACGAGAAGTAACACTCTGGAGCTTCTGCGAGAAACCAGCAGTTTATTTGATTAATTTTGCTCTCCTATTTCAGTGCCTCTCCTTCTTGTTAGATGTCATTGAAGCAAAATTATTCCACTGCAAAACTGCTTCATATTTTTCTCGGCCCTCTGCCTGGGTTTTTTAGTACATACAGCAGTTCTAAGGAAAATGTTGGGAGGCAAATATTGGCCTAGCATACCAGTTAAAGCCTATGAAATGGGAACATAACAAGACCAATCCACTTCGGAAAGCCCCATCTTCAAATTACTGTTTACTAAGTATCGCTGCATTCATCCACTTTGATAAAAGAGTCCAGACTGTACGACTAACCATAATTATACATCAGCTAAGTGCTTATATTGACTTTTTCCCCATGGCCTAAGCTGGAAATGATGACCACTCTACTCAGAAATTTCACAAAAATCCTTCTTATTGAGAAATGTAACCTTTTATATTTTTTTTGAGAATGTGGAGACGTTCCCATGAATCAGGTAATTCTGCCTCTTGGCAACTTTTCAAAAGTTACCAACATCAGGCAGAAAGTCAAAGTGTTACGAGCCAAACGAGGGCAAGCCCTCCCAGGGAAAGAAGAGAAAAGCTTGAGGATGCATGTACATGCCCTACGGGGAAGCTTTCAGATCAAGATCCCTTCTCACTCCTTTCTGGTGTCAGCTCAGTGTAAGTTAATGATCACTCTGATTTTTCAAAAGAAGCCAAAATTTCTCTCAACAGATTGCTAAAGCTGAGCATAGTATATTATTAACCACATAAAGGCCTGATCCTGCCACTAGTGGCAACCAGGCTTGCTGCCCTACCTGCACCTCGTAAAAGCCATGGGAGTTCCCTGCAAACTTAAGAGTCTACCACAGAGACTGCATCTCACAGGACATGTGAGCCAGGGGAGGTTCAGGCTGGACATCAGAAAAAACTTCTTCACTGTTAGAGCCGTTAAGCATTGGAACGGGCTCCCCAGGGAGGTGGTGAAGTCACCATCCCTGGAGGTGTTCAAAAAACTTTTAGATGTGGTGCTTCAAGACATGGTTTAGTGGGTTTAGCGGGCATGGTGGCATCGGGTATATGGTTGGACTTGATGATCTTTGAGGTCTCTTCCAACCATAATGATTCTATGATTCTATTCTATGACATGGGTGCCTGAGCGGGATCACCGATCTCTCAGGGAGGCAAGCTCAGGTGTGGGGTCTCTAGTCACACCTTCCCACTGCTGCAAATCTGTGACCGACACTAGTCGTACACCAGAAACTCAATGAAAAGCAAAATCTCAGCTTTCAAATTCAAAGTTATCCTTCACCCTGTTGCCTTCAAAAGAATTCTCAGGAGCTGGATGTATTTCCCTGACTGCTTTCAGCTGTAACTTGAACCATCAGCCTTCTTTTGCTACCCAGCATGCTTTCCCTGTACTGCACTTGGCTGATGCAAAGCTGGCCGGCTGCACGCTAGGTCTTGCCTTCAATTTGTGCCAGCCCGGACAACTTATACCTAGTGAGGTTAATATTCACAGGTATGCCGCTCCTCTGACAAGACAAGTATGCACAAAGCCAATGCTCAGCAGGTGTAAAAACTCTCAGGCCTAGCTAGGGACCTCGGAGGCACCAAGAGGAGCTCCCACAAGCTGAGGCTGCAGACTTGTGCCTATCAGCCTTGAAAGGCAAAGCCCACGGGAGGCTTCTCAATGATCCTTCTCAGAAATTTGATGACTGATTAGGTCCGGAGTAGAAGAGAAGAGTGATTATCAGGTGATTCCTTGGCAGAAGGGCAACCGGTGGGATCCCACCAGAAGTTTCCCAGCCTTGCACAGAACATGGCTCACCAAGGAGCAAGCTGCCTCCTGGAGCTCTCCGATGCCTCCAGACCTCCACAGCCAACCAAGACCTTTTAACCTCTCTTCCCCATCCAAGCCCCTTGCTCCTTTACAGCCAAACTCACCAGCAACTCATTGCACTTTCTCTGTGGTCATTGAAGTTGCTTTCCATCTGCAAAGACAAATATCAGTAAGCGGTCATATAGCTGCAAATAAAATACAACCCCCCTACAACAAACTAAGTGTACTGATTAAACAGGCAGTTAGTTTAATTCAAAACCTGAGTGAAAATATCAAGCAGAGAGCACAAGGTTGACAAAAGAAAAAAATCCTGTCTAGTTTCATCTGCATTTTCTCTAGCAGGAGAGTAGATCCACTGCATCAAGTGTCATTTACTACAATTTAATTATTCAGGGAAGTGTCCTCTCTGCTTTTATTTGGTGTTACCCCAATAAAAGTTATTGAATTTTTAAAAAAAGGAAAATCAAGAACTTGTGAGCTGAGATGGTCAAAAACAGAAACAGTATTATCTCATTTAAAAAATAAGGAACAATGCTTTAAAATAAAGAACATTTTACTTATAATTTACTACAGTATCAGCATTTTTTCACCATCCCTTTCCATCTTTTCCCTCCTTTTCCATGAAGTGTGCTTTATATACCCTATGCCTATGCCCATGCCCAAAAATTGTCACAAGCTTTTTGTTGTAATTCACCATTCAATTAACAAATTATGTCTTAATGTTCAGCACACACAAAACCAAACTGGTTTAATTTTAAAAGTGTATCCATAGAAATCTTTTACCATATTTTGAAAGAAATATAAGTAGTAAACTGTCACTGGAAATATCTCTGTGTTTTCATTATTTTCATTTTCCTGGAAGAACATAAAATTGCAGTTGTGCAGTTCATACGTAACAGTAATTTATATGAGATAAAAAACATTTTAAGTTTCTTTCAACTGTGCAATATAGAATTAACCACCTTGTGGGGACATGCTTCATTATTTTCTCATCTTCAAGGCTGACAAAATTAAATCTCCCTTGTAATTCTTAAACTCTGACAGAAGCAGTGCAGTATATGAAAACTTAAATTGTACAACCTGAAGAATAAATAATAATGTATCTATCACATGTATTCATGTATTATGTAGTATACGAAGTAAACAATTAGTTGAAAACAAATAACTTTCCAATTTTCCATTAATCTGTATACACTTTACTTCAGCATTATCTGTTACAAATGATACACTATCATGATGATGCATTATCAAACTTCAAAGCTGGAGTACATCTCTTAGAGCTGGAGACGCTACTAATGGGGTATTATTAATGTCTGGAAAATAATCATGCGTATGGTGGATGAGTCTGTTTTAAACTGTGTAGCTAAAAACAATTATGGGAAACATTTTGATATTTCCATTATTTGAGTCCAAAATAAAAAACATGCCCATTTCAAAAGTCTTCATTTTCTCAACTGAAAAAAGGTTCAAATATATTGTTAATATACTGAGTATCCGCTGTACCTGTAGCTGAGATAATCTTAGAAAACACTAGTTTGTCATCACTGTCACACAAGCTCTGCAGGTGACTATAAGTACTATTGTGCGTTTTTTGTTGACTCTTAAGCAATAACCTTGCAATTTTATTTTTATAGCCCTTAAGAAAAAGTTCCGTGCATTTTATTTGAAGCCATGGTCAAGCTTTTAAGACCTGCTTTTGCCTCGCATCTGGCAGTCCACTACAATTAACTGAGAAACTTTTGCATGAGCTACAGCAAGCCTGAAGTGACGTGCTCCATCACTGTCTTCACTGAACCAAGCAGCTCCTTTCTCCTTTCCCTCTAGAAAGCATCAAGGTTCAGCGTTCGGTATCATAGCAAGAAGGTGACACAACCGGGTGCTCCCTCGCTGGCGGCTGTGCAGCCGCGATGACAAACTCTTTGGGAAGAGCATGACCTTGAGATGGCCAGGCCCAGCCAAAGCAACCCTTGGCATGACATTTTCAAGCCTTGTGGCAAGCACTAGCAGAACTAGCAGTAAATATAGCTTGTCCCTGTTCATACAGCCATTAGCACACCTTTTCAGCAGTATTTTTCTTGAGCATCAGTTCCCTACCTAAGTTGGAAAAAGCAGAGAGGCCAGGGTTAATACCATCTTTTAAAGGGCAAAAATGAACAATCATTTATCTTCCTTGTATGAAATTTATTGCAACCTTAGCTAGAGACACAAGGAAAATATTTTATTACATTATTTTTAGGGTATGGCATTTTCTTCTTAGCTTTGAGTTTAGTTTTTGTCAAAAGACTTCATTTCTTTGGCCTGCCTTCATCACTGAAACCAAGGCTTAAGCAACAGTTCCACTGCTTAGTGCTGCTTTTTAAAGGTCTGTTTGACTGAGTCAACTTTTACCTTCCTCATATAACAAATCAGAGTCTGTTAAAGTAAGGAACCTGTAGAAAAAGATAGTGTAGCATGACTTTGTCATCTGACAGCAGTGTCTCTAGGAGATTTTGAAATGAAAACTTGTAGATTGTATAAAACAAAGTTATTTTCAATGTAATTAAGCAAAAATCTCTATTTTTAATAAGTTTCTGCTTGAATTGGAAGGGTTTTTTTAAAAAAAGTTTTATGTGTGTGTGTGCACGTGCATGAAACTCCAGCATGTACACGTGGATAGTTTGTATATCATGGACAAAGAGGGATGAGTTTATCGCAGTTCATGTTATAGTACAGCAAGACTGCCTCCACATGTGCTCTGAGGGAGATATTGGATGGATTTTTTAGGAAATTCAAAGCAGCAACAAAGGCTAATTTCACTTATTTCACTCCTGTCAATCTGAGGAGGGTCAGGGTTTTTTTATTGGCTTGTAAAGATGGCCAGTGTTATTAAAGTAGAAGGACCAGCTTCCTGCTTGTTTGAGTTTTGTGCAATAAACTGGAAACCGATCATAACCATTTCTCTGTAGGAAAATGAAGCTCCCGTCCAAAGAAAGGAGCCTGTTGCAGGGACCTCCCGGTAGCTGCCCCTTGCACAACGCACTGCTGTGCAGAGGCACCAGCTCACATCCATCAGCCGCCACAGCCACCACGCACCGAGCCAGCGCCGTCCTCCACACCCCTTGCTGCACCTCCAGCTCCAACGGCAGCACACAGCAAAGCTGTCTCTTGTGCCCACAGCATAGTTATTCCCTGATATAGCTATAAACGGGGAAGGCACTGACAGCTCTGAACCCAGTCTCGAATTCTCCTTGGTTATCTTGATCCTTAAGTTTCCGATTGCTTTGTGTTTGAGCTTGTGCCTGTCAAGCTGGCTTACTCCTCTTCTTCTATAACAAAATGAAAGCATGGCTAGTTTAAAAGGGCTGACAACAAAATCCTGTACACTGAACGAAAGAAGGTAAAACTGAAAAAAAACCCTATCCTAGCATAATTGTCTCTTTATAGCAAGAGAAAGAAAAGTGACAGCAACTCCCAGATTTTTAAGTTGTCCTTATTGACTCATGTTGATGTCATTGCTGAAACATGAATAAAAGATTGCATTTGTTTACTGAGATCTGTTCAAAACTTTACTGATATCTTAACAAATAATAATTGTCTAAAAAACTCAGCAGGGTGGAGGAAGATATCCTAAAAGTTATGTTAATAAGGGAAGAGTTCACAGAGCTGCCATAGAGCAGTATATTCATCCTTGAATACACCAAATGCATTTTCTGCATGGAGGTCGAAGAGAAAACTACCGGCACGGGCACTGACTCTGCTGGTTCTGCCCTGCTAAGGGAAGAATAGGGAATTTAATTTTGTTAGTAGTCAGCTATGATTTGACAAGCACAAGGAACTTATTTGTTGAATTATCTTAAAATCAACACACTTCAGAGTAGAACCACGCTTTAAATATGGGAAATGTTATTTGCTGTATATGTATTATGTTATTAAGCATAATTAAAGTTGAAAGCCACAGAACCACACTCAATGCTACTGCAAGACTAGAGAACATGTCTGTGGCCAACGAAATAAAGTACCATATGCTGAAGACGACAGCAGCCAAGAAGGAATACACTTAGTAGCCTAAGCTACAGCATGCTGTGGGCCAGTATCTGTGCAAATATTTCGGAAATGCGTAAAGAATAATTATTCCGAGAAACAACTATGCCACTGCAAAAATCATCATTTCTAGACATGCAGACTGCCAAAAACTAGCATAAACCTTGGAGAAGAACAAAAATTCTCTTTTTATGGGTGCAAAATTCTACAGTATTTCCCTGTTTGAGGCATCTCAAAGATATCATATCTAGCTAAAGTATTTCACCTCTTGACTTTTCTAGAAGCCTTGCTGTGATTTTTTCAGGCACTAAGTCACACAGAATATTCTATGTTCCCTTTATACACTTCAGAAGTAGACAACAAAAGCTTTTTTTTTCCCCCTTCTGTTACATTTTATTCATAACCATTGAAAAGAAAAATTGAAACTATGGTGAGAGTCACTCTTTAGCCTTGTCTCTGTTAGAAAATTGAATGAGAACTGTAAATGGTTTCAGACACAGATACCCAGGACCAGCACTGAAAACAGAGCAAGAACTAATGCGGACCTGGAAAAGGTAGTTCCAGTACAATTTTAAAAAATGCGACTGAAATGAGATCTGATTTGCACCAAGGTTGCCACCAGCATCATTCACTGGTGAAAGCAGTAAGGGCTACCTCTGAGACAAAAAAAATAGCTGTAGGCTTCATTAGACTCCAGAAGAGCCACAGTTTACAGCACACACCCTTCTCCAGGTAGTTCTGGACTCCAAGCACCTTCAGCAGAACAAATGCCCCCAGGAAAGGCCACCATGGGCAAGGGTGCTGAGAACAGCATCCATGGTGGCTCTCCCTCAACCAGAAGCATCTGATCTGATGCTCTGGGATGTTTCTCAGCTAAAAGAGAGTTTCTCAGTCTGTATTGGAACAATCCCATTTCTTGACTTGCATAGCATTGAAATTAAGGCAGTCAGTGCCTGATCCTGTTATACTGACTGTTATTTCTGACACTCCACTACTTGCTAAAAATGCCCTCTAGGCCAGAGAATATACGAGCCAAGTTCCCAGCCAATAATGCAGATTTTGCATTATCAGAAGGTACTGAACTGTGGCTATTTGCATTCTACATTCATAGGTAGCCATGAGGAAGAAATCGTACGTTAGAGAAGCGTTACAATTTCACCAGCTTGTATCTGCCACCAGATTGTTCCCTAGGTTTGTGGAGCACAAAACTTAAGCTCTTCCTAAGGAAAGGGTCAAAGAGTTAAAAAGTCAAGACATACTCTCTAAAGAAGTTGCTATCTGACCAGTTCTCATTCCTCTAGCTCTGCACAAATTCAACTAATGTAATTTTGAGAAAAAATTGTGTATTTTTTCTGAGAGAAAAGGAAGAGGAAATCTAGCTGAAGGTATCACGAGGGCTACAAAGTTAGAACTACTTCTATAGAGATAGACCACTGAACAAGAAAAATATGATGGTTATGAGATGTTTAGGCAATTTATCACCATTTATATTACATTACTGGTATAAGCTTGCATGTGAATATATGAGTGCTATGGTGAGGAGGGCTACAGAAAAACCTATGTATAAATAAAAGTGAATTACATTTAAAATAAAACTTTTGCTTACCATCTTTCTTTCTTTTGATTGCATTATGCAACACTTGTCAATTTATCCATAGTTTTTTTTTCCAAAAGTGGGGCTACTCCCTACTATTCTCTACCATGTGTGGGCAGAGAAAAAAATCATTTGCATTCCTTTAAATACCACAAAACAAAACAAAATCAAAAATCCAATGAGCTAATATTTACATAAATACTATTACAGTTATGTCATGTACTTTTTTATATCAGATGAATTATAGCCTCAGAATGTTAATAAAAACCATAACGTTTGCATCCATAGTTCACTCTCTCTAAAACAATGATGCCTGGTAAGAGGAGTCCAATGTATTTTATGCACATTATTTATCCACCTGAAAAGCGGGGGTGGGAAGAGAGCAAAGAAAGCATCAGGGACCTGATCCTGTTCCCTTCAAAGAAAATGGGAAGTCTGCCATTAACTACAAGATGCTGGATTGTGCCTTTGGTTTGCTGGCAGAACTGGATTTGAATTTTGTATTTTCTCGTGTGGCTAAAACACAGTCACTTGCTGCCCTCTAGAAGCAGACTGACGCATATCCTTTGGTTTGCTTCAATACAAACCGGTTCTTGGCTCTGATTTTTTTAATGTATATAACAACAATGCAGAGCAATGTCAAAGGACTAGAGCGATGTGACGAACTACGAGGTACTAAAAATTTTGAAGTGTTCTCTGAACTCACAGTCATTTGATAACATGACTGATTATTCTGGTGAAAACATGGAATGGTGTCATGTATTGCTCCTGACACTATCAAACAGTTAACTTCCAAGAAGAAATTAACTCAGAATATTTCTTTACTCTGTTTAATAAAACTGAAAATTAGCAAAAGAGGATAATGACTGCATTTTTTAAAGCACAACCCTCACCACACTGATATAGGCCACAGACAGGAATGGAAGATTCATCAGGTTATGCTGAAAAAAATCACAAAATAAGTCAGCAAGTTTCAGTTATGTGTAATGTTTTAATAGTTAAATTTTTATTGCCTCCAAAAAATAGTAGCAATCTCATTTATTAATAATGATTATTTGCTCATCAAGTTTTTAGGAATGTTTGTTCAATTTTATTTTGGTTTTATTAGTAGGGAAAAAAAAGTCTAAACAGTGTGGGGAAGTGTCCAGTTTCCACCAACTCTCCAATGACCTAGGAATGGTTTAATGAAATTTCCTTTAATTTTAATAAAAAGACAACCCTTAAACCTTCTAACCTCAGCTCCAAGCAGAAGTCAAAGAATGTAGGTGTGAAAGCAATGAATAAGATTCAAATGCCATCTACCATTCAATTATCATCGCATAATGCAATTAGATGACAAGCATAAAGTTTTCTCAGGTAATTTTTTTTTTATTTCACTACCATCACAACTGGATTTTATGGGTGGAATATTCAAAAGTAGAAATATTGTTCCAGTACCACAAACTGCCAAATGCCATTTATTTAGATCTCACACCATGCTCATTACCACATTATGTTCCCCGAAGTGACCAAGGATTTGCAGACGAAGTCTTGAACGGTTGAAAAGTTCTTGATTCTCCTTATATCAGACTAATGCTATCAGAAAAACTGCGCATGTAAGGACATCTGCACTAAGCTACCAAAAATCTGATGTATTCATGTTTAGCAGCTGTTTTAAAAAATCTTGTCTTCCTTCTTTCCACAGTACTTTGACAACAAATACAATGAGGATGGGCTTGCAACTTTAAATCTGAAGTTAGGTACTCATGACAATCAAACTGAATGAGATTGTTGTGCCATGTATCATTTTGGAGACAGAGACCTCCAAATCAAGATTTTGGTTGGTGAAATATATTTCTGATGTCTCACTTAAATGTCAAATTTAGGTAAAGTGAATCTGTAGCTGTTTACATCTCCTAATAAACCTTAAATTATTAGTAATCCTAATGTTACACACTTTCCAGAGTAAGTCTGAATATTTTTTCTTTGAAAAGTGCAAATCAAAGATTCAAGAACTCATTTCAAGTACACTCTCCTCCTAACCAGGTCTATCCTATTTTTGCTTCTAATTGACTTATCTAAAATCAAAGTTTGTTTTAAACTGAGGTACACAGCAAAGTCAAGACCAAAGGTCCAAGAGTTTAACCAGGTTTTCCATGAATAAAAAATAGTTGTACAGTCTTCCAAAGAACAGGACAAAGATTGAGTTTAATCACTTCACTTTGACTATTTGAGGCAACTGCAAGGTCAGTAAATGCATATACTCCCACACTAAAATACAGCAGAAGGTGGGTCACGCCCATGTCAAGCCCTGAGCACAGCAATCAAGACTAGCATAAGGTTAACTATTTTAAATACCCTTCAAGCATGTCAAGCCAGGAACTCAGAAAGTTTTCTGTTTGCTGGCTGTGGCGTTTTCAGCTAAATAAAGCATGGAGTGGATGCCACCAAGTGGTAGCTGTTATCACATACCAGCATCTTCAGCATGGCCTCACTTCAGGCTGCCCCTTCAGCTGCAGAAAATGTTCCTGGTACAGCAGTTTGTCGGGAACAGAATACTACCAACGTAAAAAAGTGAAAAAAAAATCGCTAAGGATGAAATTTGATTCCTACTGCTAATGACAGAACTGTCACGGACTTAAGTGAAACCAATATCAACTTCCTTTCGAAGCCTTATAAAATACTTATAATCTTCTGAGAGCAAATCCAAGGTTGTCCAAAAGACCAGATCTGCAGTTCACGTAGGCAGTAAACCTGCAGGAGAGCCCCGAGGTGCACCTGGAAGAAACCCTCTGAGTATAACGGATTATTTGGGTATAGCTACACTGCTAAATGTTATAGGGCCATGAGACAAAACCAAGTATTGCTTAATTGTTTTATCACACCTCTACTCTTGGCAGTTCCAGATTGTTCTCTCTCAGACAAAGTACAGGCACAGTGCTGGGAACAATTTACTCCAGGGAATGATCACAAAAGACAGTTGGTTGAAACTGCACCAGGTTTGCTGTGTCTGCTCTGCAATTGACTCCCTCTGCTCTCTACCATCCTTCAACATTCTTGCAGCAAATTTTACCCCTCAAATATCTCATAAACCATATCCCAGGACATATATAGCCTCAGTTCCACACTATAAAAACACTCAGGAGGGCTATTTCATGCCTTTCCATTATTTCAGGCACAGTGGTGCAGCAAGAGACCCAGAGGAGACAACCAGGCATCCAGTACAGATGCAGCCAGCCTGCTCTGCTACCAGTACTGGGTTAGTAATGACAGCAAGGGCGTAAGACAACCCCTGCCACTTGGTGTTGGATCTCTGGGAAGCAGTTGCTTAAACAAGAAGCAATTTAGAAACATGCCCTGTCTACAATTTCATTCTTGAAGAGCAGTATAGACATCCTTCAGGAATCCTGCCACGACTACCAGTATGAGTCTGGCATAGAAGACATGAAGAAACTTCCATCAAAGGTGTTGCACCTGGTGTGTGTTGCAGACGCTTGGCCCAAACACATGAGCTCCATCCATCTCACCACTCTCCCAGCTTCAGTTGCTTCAGTTGCGAAGGATCTAGGCGAAATTCCCTACCTGCTGAATGGGGCAAGAAAGAATTCCATAGTCTCCGATCTACTTCTCAGACAGGAAAGCGACTTGCCAACAGTTCTGTATTTTAACAAATACGAAATTGAAAAACAATAATTCTGACTTGTCTGTTCTTGTTGACTCATACTCATTTCAATAATAAAATATGTCTGGAAAATAACTATTTACTAATTAAAATTATGTATTATGTTAATAATACAAGTGTCTATTTAATTAATGTGTGTATTATCACAGTTATCTGAAAGCAAAAGGCAGATTAGATTGCTTCTGGCACTAGCCTGAGGGGAATGGCAAAGCAGCCTGGCTTCACTGCCTACCTTCATCAATCAGAGCCCCGGAAAGCCGAGCCGGCTGCTTCAGTGCTACTGCCACCGAAGGAACGAGGGATGATGCTGCAGAACAAGTAGCAGGCCCACTCTCCAAAACTTCTTTTCCTCACCATCTATACCTTAATTTCAAATAAATCTGTTGCTTCTTACTAAAGATTCCCATGGAGAGGTGCAATAATAAGTCTCCTTCCAAGATTCCCCCCTGCCCTGTCTTTCCAGAAACACAAGTAGATTGGCATAGGCTCTTTATCTTCAACAACATTCACAATGTGCCTACACGGCTCAGGAACTTTGAGCAGGCTTCAGTAAAGCACTTTGACAGTCTAATCTAGGATTTCTACAGTGCTACCGACAATAACTGGAGCACCATTTGTTGACACTAATGAATAAGAACATTCAGAATCATCTAGACCGAGGATCCAGGAAACAGATGTTTTCCAACGCCTTCCCTGGCATATGAATCAGTACTCACTACACGTAACTGAGATCATGGTCTGCATCACAACAAATGTGATTACCTTAAATAGAGTATCAAACATCATAAAACAGTGTCAACACAGAACATCTTCATCTGTCGATATCTGAGCAGTAGGTCTTAATGATAAACCAGAAACAATGTGGATTAGCTAGACTGGGGAAACAACTCAAGGGGATAGGGTCCTACTACATAAATAGGAATCTGGGAAAAACAAGTCTGAAAGTGTACACGGTATAAAAATGTGGCAGTAAGACTGAGACAAAAGCTTACTTTCTGAGAGATCACTGCAAACAAGAGACATCAAAAAAAACTTGTATAGCAGCACGTTCCAATCATACTTTGCATTTCACCTTTAAACTCTGTTTGCATAAAGAGAAGCACAGGAGCATAAATACTTACCCAAAGGTAAGCAAGGAAGTAAACAAAAGAATTCCTTTTAGTTTACAAAAAACATAACAACATAAAAGCGTGAGTGCCTGTACTGAACAAGATCAAAGATCCCACTAGCCCAGCATCCTACCTCTGAAAGTGGCGAAAGCTCTTTTAAAGACCTAAGCACACAACAGGCAAATGCATAAATCATCAAGAGCATTCTATGCTCTAACCAATACTGACAAAACAGATGACAGAAGGTTATGCTGGCCTGTGGGTATTAGCCTGAGGAAACAATGTTTTACTGTTTTTCTAATTATGTTGCCAATTTTTTCTCTAACAAACTAACTGATTTTTAATTAGGATATCCGGAACTTGGTATTGGAGACTTGCGCATCAGGGAAGGACAGTTCCCACAAGCTGCCTCTTGTTCTTGAGAAACCACAGAGCTAGGACTAAGAGGTAGTCTAGCTCCTGCATTAAGTAAAGGAACTGCAGACCCAAAGAAGTGAAATTGCAGGAAGAGGGGAACTGTCGCAGCAGAAGAAAACACTTGAAATTATTAAATCTCAAAGAACAATCCCCAATCCACTATGAGCTAAACTTATGTGCTAAAATTAATGTTGTTTGACATCCAAGGTCTACAGTGATTGCCTTTCTACACATATAATAGGATTTGACAGCATAGGTGGGCATGAAAATGGAAAATTATAAAAAAAGTTTAAAGATTGTAAAAAATAAAGTTACAAAACACACTAAGAGAAAAGAAGTAGTCACATGAACATATAGGCAGCTCATCAACTACAAACAGAGACAATCACATCAACTGTAATGCATGGGTGAACGTCTGGACCTCTATGGATCAATCTGTAATTACTATACCATATAAATTAACATCAGTTAACTTAAATGAAAGTGACTGAATATTCTGTTGGTATTTTACAGATATATCTAATACAAACTCATTGACAAAATGTGAAATTCCAACCCAGAAAAATGGCTCTACCTTACCAATGGCTAAAGTGTTCCCTAAACATTACAGAAGAAATTCTATTCCAGTTAATTTTTTTGAAGTTTCCACAGACTCGTGCAAAAACAGACTCTGTTTTTTCTACCCAGCAATTCTTCACCGCTGCTGAAAACTGCTGGAGTTACATGCTGTTGTTCAATACAACAGAACGGAGAATTTAGTCATGTTCACTTAAGTCCGGAGGAGGACTCTGTTGCTTATGCTCTGGAGGAATATTGGAAAACACTGTCAATTGGATCTTTCAGAGCTTTCTTATCTTCAGAATTTGTCATTTATAAGATGTCATCATCTTTAGTATGTTATTCTGGAAACTTACTTAGAGGTAACGAGCAGGAAATTTGGCATTACTTTCAACATCATTCTCCATAATTATTTCTAAGTCATAGTACAAAAATATTTCTCCACTCCATGATTTATGCAGCTCGTGCTCTTGTGCACTCTCTGATGACTCAAAATTTCAACAGGCCCTCATGACACTATTTTCAACTTCCTATGTGCAGCTGGAGCTGGTGGGCCATACATTGCAGGACTATCTGCAGCAAGGACTATTAAGTCAAGTCATATGTGAAATCAGCATATACAAATTAAGTTTTTTAATGTCTATGCCAAGTCCTGTACTCCAGGATTGAAGTAGATTTGGTTTGCAACAGCTAAAGATGAGCTGTTATTCCTCTTTTGTGTCTTATTCCAGTAACAACTACTTCTTTTATTTTAATCACAAGTAACTTTTCCTTATTTTCAAAGTCTTTTACCCTCTCATTAGGTGTCAGTCTCTGTTTCTCATTGACCCATAATTTGAAGCGAATAACTTTGTAGTTCTTACCATGTTTACACCATTCTGCTGTTTATTAAGAATTTCTGGGTATTTTGCTACTTGCTTTGCTTTTGCCTTCCTGGGTGATCAAGTCTAAACATGCTCTAACTACCAGAATAGATATTTTCAATTTTCAGAGCTCTTAATGCTACAGAAATGGGTTACAATTTGTGAGCTAGAGGTCCTGCTGGAGTACAGGGCCTTCTGAAGAGACAAGATCACTACAGGAGACTAGGAGATTGTCCAAAGAACACATCAAGGGCAATGATTTGTAATTAGGCACTTAAGAGCAGGATGCTCTGTGAGCAAAAAAAGTGGGGGAGGGGGGGGGGGAACATTTAACAGGAAAAGCCTTGCTCTGGTATGTCAATTGCTTGCATATAGGATAAAGTGCTTAGACTTAATTGGAGGCAGGTAGAGGAACCAAGACTAAAATGGAATGGTATGTCTCAGAAAGCGTGCAAGGTAACCAATATGCAGACAGTATGAATTACATGATTGAAGGGGAATTTCTGGGGGAAAAAAAAAATTCTCAAAAAAATTTCTGTCCAGATGTGGATCATATTGCACCCTGATAATGAGTAGTGTGACATGTTAGAGAGATGGGTGACAGAGCTGTAATTCAGTGGTAGTGTGTAACGAATAAGACTCTTGCTACAGTGTGAGGAATTACAGAATCACACATTAATAACAGTGATGTCATTATCAGCTAAGTCATTTAACTGATTTAATAGATTATTAATAGTGGGTTTACCTAACAATAAACAATATAGCCTCTCATCTCAAGCCTGCAGTTGAAAGAAGTTAAGAACTTCAGATAACAGCTGCTCTCTCACCCCTGCATCCTCTGAAGGACAATTTGGGATTAGATGTATTAGTCTGCCAAGTCTTTAAGGGCTGCAAATCTTTGGGGTGAGTTTTACCACTGATTCCACAAACTTCCCTTAAGAAAAAATGGCACCATTTCCTTTTAACTTACTTGGTGCTAACCACAAAATAGATCCTCATTATTTGAAGAGTAATTTCCTTTAGGTGAATGAAAGCTTCAGCTTAAGTGAGCTAAATAATCTACTTTTAACAGAAAAAAAAAAAAAAAAAAAAAAAAAGATGGAAAGTTAAAAACCAAATCTTAACTAAATCAGTTTCTATTCACATGCTCAGGCAAGCCTGTAAAATTTTCTCACACATGCTAACACTTGTCTACGTACTTAGCTCTTGTGCATCGCTGTATTTCTGAGTGAGTTTGTGCTGGACAC